>NW_009954185.1:10560541-10573525 GCF_000747805.2 Chaetura pelagica | reverse complement strand
GGCTACAAGACCAGGTTAAATCTGCTTTCTCCATACACATCTATTGTTTTTTTCCTAAAATGAATTCTTGTGGAAGAATGATGCCAACACAATACCAGAACATAGGATGACACTGTCTTAAGTCTCAATGTACATCCCAAAATTCATATTGGATGAGATTATTCTTCTGAGCTCATGTTTGTCAGTGTTAGCATTTACATTGAAGAACTTTAAATAACTTCAGTTACACAGAGAAAGACATTAGTGCCATGATGCATTCGTATTAACTAAGGAATTAACTCTGCCTTGATACCATGTGGTATTAGCTGTTTTGCTGACATGACTGCTGTTCAGTATTTAATATTCTCTACATACTTTGCTATTGTTGTCACCATGTGACCCTTCAAACGGAAGTGAAGCTTCTGCCAAATTTATCGTGTTAAAACACTGGAGTAGCAGCCCATCCTGCAGCCTACACTTCCTGCATAGTCTGACACACACAAAGCCATCACAAGTCCAATGAATCACATCACTTTAATAAGTTACAAAGCAAATGAAATGTCAGAGAAGTATGGCTATGGATTGAAATGCAGTACAAATGACAGCCTATTCATTAATAAATGCAGCTTCCTCTAAAGAGGCACCATTGCTTTTCCACGTATCCTTATTCTTTTCATTCTCATTTTCTTTAGTTGCATCTGTGTTTGATGCAAGCCTACTTTTTCCCACTTGCTTTCAGGCCAGGGGAGCCTGTATTACTGCATTAGGGAATGCCAGGCCTTAACCAGACACTCACAGTCCTTGTGGTGGTCAGGCTTTTTCTGGAACTAGTATGTGAGCTTGCAATATTCATTTTAAACAAACAAACAAATAAACCCATCACTCAGTTCAAGTGTAAATTCTTCTTTTAAAGAGGAATGGATGTAATTTAAGTGCAAAAAAAAATCCCTCACAGTTAAACACGCGCCCACAAGAAAAAACAAACAAACCAACAACTCACATAAGCCTAAGCAACCTGCACTGTATGTTACTAATAGAATTCACAAACAGAAATTTTAAAAGTGAATACTATTATTAAAAATCATAGTAGCTTTCAAATACTCACACTTTTCTTTACAGAGAAATGTTCTGAAATAGTAATAGCTGTAGAATTCACTTAGCTATATGACATACAGACAGTTTTGCCATAAAATAACATCTATTACCATAATTATAACCTATATTCTCAAGATTTTTTTCATAAATTCTAAGATTAGATAGCTATTAAGCAGGACCTTTCTGTTCAGCATCATTGTCTTACCTAGTGTTACAGGCAGGTAAGTAAAATTATCTCAGTGTTCATAAAAAGAAACTGAAGCTACACATTTTTTAAAAATCTTGCTATGTCTGAAAAGAAGAAATCCAGGCTGAGCTGCTACAAATGCACTCCGAAATCAGTCCCACCATGGCCAGAGGACAGACCCAGGAATGGTTGCTGCAGGGCAGGCAGCAAAGTGCAGACACTCCGGGCACACAGCTGTCCTGTCAGGAGCTGCAAAATATGGAACACCATATGAACAGTGACATGGCAAGAATGACATGAGCTTTCACCTCTGGTGCTGCGCATGTGAGTAGAATCTGTGTCGCAAAATTAAATGATGTCA
This sequence comes from Chaetura pelagica, assembly GCF_000747805.2. NCBI lineage: Eukaryota > Metazoa > Chordata > Aves > Apodiformes > Apodidae > Chaetura > Chaetura pelagica. Next base: position 10,571,903 of record NW_009954185.1, on the reverse strand, counting down.
CACATCTTAATACTGCTGCTTGGCTACAAGACCAGGTTAAATCTGCTTTCTCATCTTAATTTCTCATCTTAATACTGCTTAATACTGCTGCCGCTGCTTTGATGTCATCCCTGGCCATACATGTTGAATGATAAAACTCCTTAAGAATTGAAGATGTAGTTTATATTTGAGTTTTCTTTATCCCTTTGAGTTTACCCCCCCCCCGCCACAAGGAGAAGTAGGTTTCTGTCTAAGACCAAAAAAATGAGACCAAATCAAAAGCAATGCTGACCTGGCAGAGCAGCAGCACCAGACACCTGTTCCAGAACCATTCTGCTCTGGCAGGAGATGAAGCTCTGACACTCAGTGTTCACAAGGAAGAGAGAATGAAATCCCTCCTCTTAAACAACCCCCACAAGGACTAGCTGTCACATCAGTACCATGACAGTGACATGAGGAGTTGTATCTTTGAAAGGAAAAATTGTAGGAAAACTTGAATGACTTAACCCAAACACAACTAATTTTCTATCACTTCACATTCTATATTTTTTTAGAAACAACTGATTCTTTCTTAAATCTCCTTTTAGTTAGGTAGTTACAGATGGTTTTATTCTGAATTACGAGTTAGAAGCCTCTGTTGTTGTGCAAACACATCACTACAAAGGAAAATGTAAAGACAGGCCTCAGGTATGAGAATGACTTTATTTTTGTCTCATAAACCCACCAGTCCTCAAGCTGAGGTAAACAAGTGCTATAAATCAAACCTACTGATGCACGTATAATCCAAATAGCCTCTCTGTATTACCAGCTGTCAGCATGGGCCACTGGGCATCTGCTGCATCTGCATTCATATGTCTTTTTCATTTAATGAGGCTTCATTTAATCTGATGGATAGCATTATCTTTTCTAAGGGTTAATTTTAAAATTATTTTTCCCTTGTTAGCATCTTTTCCAAGTAATTTAGCTCGATGTTATAAACATTTTACTTTTCTCACTATAAAAGGAGTTACCAGAGCTAAAACAATTTCTATAGAAGTGGACCACATGTAATTTTAGTAGCACTTGGGGCTTTTTATTATCTTTTTTTCACCTAGACAAATGGCTTGATTAACACAGTATTTTCACAAGACTTTTTAATTATGCCTACTTTTTCCAAATTGTTTTGTTAAAGTAAATAAATACTTGGACTCTTTTGTTGAGGCACAGACAATCACATTAATCAAGCAGTGACTTCAGTAAATGAACACCAGTCTGTTACAGCCTTGTGTTTGCAAGGAAACAGCTCTCAAAAGGAGCATCCCACCCAGTAAATCAGCTGCATCTTCTTTTCCAATCCAGTCCCATCTACAAACCTTCACAGAAGACAAGGAGAGAGTGTATACATAGAGGAAAAAGATGGTACATAACTTTGATAATTATTGGTAAAATAGCTCCATTCCCATGCACAGTGTTTTGGTTTGGTTTGGTTTTGGTTTTAAACTTCTGAGCACTTTCACTGATAAAACAAAGTGTCTCATAAGAAAAAATACAGACACAAACCCCCTTTGTTATAAACACTACCCTTTTAAAGAAAAGAAAAAAAATGCTAAGGAAAATGAAAAGGACTTGCTAGTGCTTCATCAAGAGCCAATGGCGACTTCTTACTGGCTGGCAACCAGACCAGTTACAATCAAAACCCTACAGAAAACACTAAGTTACAGTTCCCCTTAATGAGGTCATGATGCAGCCCCTTCCACACACCCATCCCCAAAGCAGGCTGTGCCAGAGGCATCAGTGGTTGTGTTGCAGACAGCTCCACCTACCAGCTATGGGCAATTTCAGTGTTCCCTTAAACAAGTAACACTTCATAATTGTTCATTTATGAGACATTTCCATCAGCTTTTGGTAATGTTATTAGCGAAGGTTGGAATTTAGGCTTTCTCAAGGTCATAAAGCCAGAGTGACACATTTCTAGATTAATTCTTACTTACAGAGCTTACCTCAAAGTGCACTTACTTGGGAATAAAGACGACAAAGACTAGATCTGACATCTAAAGTATCTAGCAACTAAGAGAATCATGCTTATCTGGAATTGTTTTCATTTTGAGATACCTTAAGTTTTCAAATCTTCTACAAGAACAGGTTAACTCTTAGCTGGTAACTAAGACCTTCTCATAGGGGTGAGACATTGCAAACAGGAAGAATTAATTAATTGTTGTTTCTTCTTTCTCTCTCTTCTTTCAGTCAGTGCATCTGCATCGCTTTTCAATTTTTGGAGAAAGAAATTAATATCAAGTTATTAATTACCGAACCATTTAAAAAGTAGTGACGGGGCCTAATGGCACTAAGCTCCTCTGTCCTTGCTGCACAAGGAAGCAATCCAACAAGATTCTTGTTAGCAGATTTCCCTGTGCCTGTGACCTGGCCCCATGCCATCCTGTCCTGGGGAGTATGAAAGGAGCTGACCTGAGTAAAGATGATTCTGAAGAGCAGCACAAAAATCACTTCTTTTACGCACCTGCCAGCATATAAAGGGGCAGTCACCAGCTGGGTGTTATGATACACAAGTACACAAGGTCTGCATTCACAAGATACAACTAGCAGCTCAGATTTACAGTTGACAGATTGCCCGCCTTAAAGATTAAAACAGTCACCTTCATTGTGGCTGGCAGGTTTCTTAGGCTCCAAAGGACATCTAAAATTATGTAAGTATGTATATTGTTCACAGGGCTAGCCGTTAAGCCGTCTCCTAGATGGTCTACTAGAAAATAAAATACAAAAGAAAATAAAATGAAAAATGCACTGCTATAACATGCAATGCAAAGCGACTCAAAGTGACCAAGATCTGTGATCTGATTAGTGTATCAGGTCATAGGAAATAACTTCATTCTTGTAACTCCAGTAAAGAGACAGAGTTTGTTCCCTGACACATGCAGACTGGGTAGCCATTAAAACCAGAAGTGTTTAATTTACAGGGACAAATTATTACCATCCAACTGAAAGCTCAGTTAAACAATACTGATATTACATGACAGCTCAAAATCAATTGATTGGTAAAATACAGATATTATTACAAGTGTTACGAAATGCTGGTGTGAGTGAAAGAAAACATCTTTTGGATAGTTTTAAGAGTCTTCTGATAGTCTACTTCATGTTTTAACTGTCTAACAGTTTGAATTACCTAGCACAGAAAGAATTCTTTAACAATACAGTTAAAATACTTTCAAGTCTTTGCTTTTTACTCTGGTGTAAGATCACCCCTACCAGTTTCCATCTATGTCCTGTAATTAATAGTGCCAGTTTTCTCTCAAGAAGGAATGGAAAGGGTAGAATTTTAAGTTCTCGATATCCTGGGGTCCTTACCAGAAGCTTGATACTGGTGATGGGGAGACCTCCCTTCTCAGTTTGGGGTTCTCTTAGGGATAATGTTTATTTTAAACACATTTTCCCACCACAGTCTGGTTACCCATTACACAAACCAAGTTGTGTGGGGTTCCCACAACTCAAGGCAAAGGCCTGGTCCAAACCTTCTAGATGAAAATGGATAGTTATGCTCTTCATAAAAAAAACTGGCTTGAACAAATGTTTCTGTCAGTTCTAACTAAAAGTAGTAATTATACAAAAGCACTGTTGGGACTGTCTGGGACCATAAGATGATGTGAGCCTCAGCCTGTGCAGTATTCAAAAGACACTTCCTACAGCTGCTTAATGACTCTTCAGGTTCTTGAGTACTGATGGAGTATCACGCTCTTTTCTGAGTACTGGTTTAGGAAAACACATCTCTTCTGATACACAAGTGTCTAAAACCTAACAAAAGCAGTGCCGTGAGACCTGGTAGGATCACAGCACAAGACAGCAACCTTTCTGGGTCGCAGCTTTTTAGCATTCTCCTGCTGCTGCAAAGAACCTTCCTTACTAGTGAATAAAAAAACAAACAACTTACAAGAAAGTCTTGCCCATTTCCATTTCAATCTAATTCACTCTTTACTTTCCCAAAGAGTCAAGTTGGAGAATGATACATTTTCCCTTATTATCTTTACTCCAACAATCAGAAATATTACAAGATATATGTAGAGAGATATAGATAGATAGATAGATAGATAGATAGATAGATAGATAGATAGATAGATAGATAGATAGATAGATAGATAGATAGATAGATAGATAGAAAGGAAACAAAACCAACAGACCCAGAAGGAGGCTCTTGGGTAATTTTATTCTCCCTTGAGTTGTCTTCTTGCTAAGAAGACACATGCAGAATTGCTTAAGAATGAAAGAGTGAAGCTACTAAGCTCTAATCAAAGCTTTGCCACTTAATCCCCATTTTGATATTGGCAAGTTATTTAATTTAACTGGATCTTCCTTGGAGGTGCAATAAGTATTCCAATAAATAAATAATAAATCAAGGATGGGAGGTTATAGATTTCAAAAACACTGTATAGTTAGACATATCCCATGTTCCATTAAGCCCCTCATGCCTCTCCTCCCAATACCCTGGCACCACAAGACCTTTGCTCGTAAATGTGGCATGCCCTATTCTTTCTTCCATTAAATAATTTGCATTGCTCTGTTTTGGTAAGCCATTCTGCAATGTTTTAGGTCTCAATCAGCACCAACTTTCTGCCCTTCCCGTCACCTTTTTTTTGTAAACTGCAGACTGCAATTTAAACAGATGGCCCACAAAGAGACACTCATCATCCTCATCTTCTCCCTCCAGCTCTGCCTCTTGCTGACTGGATTTTATTGCATTTGCTGAAATTGCTTTTTCACTGGTCTCCTACAGCTTTTTATTCCATCATCTCTGCTACACACTATTTTTTGGAGTTGAAAGTTATGGTCCATATATGTTAAAAAAAAACAATCCAAAGTAATAGTATTTTTCTTCTGTCTATAAAAGTATTTGAATATAAAAACCACATTTATGTAAAAACAAAAATACTGGAAGTTTCCTATGTCAATCAGAAAATTAACTTTCTTCAGACTTTTCAACCATCAAGTTATTTGCAATTTGGTTTGAGGAATTAAGTTAGTACACCAGCAGAGCCTTCTGAGGTTCTCTTAAAACTCACCCAAGAAGACAGTTCTTCCAAAGCTCCCCACTATACCTATTTCACTATTAAGGTGCTTATACCAAAAAATCACTCTGGTCATTAGTACAGCTATCTTGTTCTGTATTCTCCATTAAGTTAAACAGTCATATCTGGCATCATGCCTATTCCTGACTCTTCTTTGGCTTGGTCATGTTGTTTAACATAAGACATATACAGTTAAGAAAGATACTGCTTGATTCACGCTGCCTCCAAATTATTTTCCAATACTCTTCATCCCAGTTGTTTCACTTTCTTTATAATTGTTTGTGATTGTCTTCTTCTAGGTGTCTCTGTTCTCTCCTTATGGATCTCCTTTTCAGGGCCACATACCTTATGACCTTTGATCAATCAAAGACACCTACTGCCACTCTGATTGACAGTTATCCCACCTCTGTGTACCCATGGATACTTTGAATGCTCGTAAGAGGAGAAATAACTGTCCTTTTTTTTTCTCATTAACTTTCTTTAATTGTATTATTACATTGATAATACTTGTTCATCTTTACAACTTACAACTTTTGTTTGCAGAGCTCCATTTTCTGGGCCAGATCTGCCATCACCAGAACCATTCTTAGAGCATACATATGAAGAGTTGTCATAAGACTTCTCAAATTCATTAAAGAACACATCTGTTACTCTATTTCCCAAGTCTTTCATGGGAAAGTGCATGCTGATGACCCTACAGGTAACAGCTGCCTCTAGTCACTATCACTAGTAGTTTTAGACACTAAAAAGCTTGCTCCTATTTATTGCAATCTTGTTTCTATTTTAAAAACATCTTTCTGATCACTAAAATAAGAGTCTCGCTAAGGTCTCTAAAGAAACCAGCTATATGCTTCCTTTAGTGTATCCCTTGGGGCAGCACCAGGTTTATAAACTCAGGTGTCTGACATTATTAATTTTCAGCTCATTTTCTGAAAATAAATTGCTTGTACTTATTATTGTTTCTACTTGAAGGAAAACAGGTAACGTCTTTTTTGTTTGTTTTTGTTTAGTTTGGGTTTTGTTTGTTTTTTTAAGGGATTAACCTCATTCCCAATACTCTACTTGAGAAGGTGAAGTAAAATGATTACAATAAACAAACACTTTTTTTAACCTATTTTTTTTTCACCATATTGGAAAAAAATCTGCCAGTCCCCCTACTATTATTACCCTCTACTCGCATTCTAGGCAGAGTATTATAGTTCGTTTTCCACACAAACTAATCTGTTACAAAAAACTTAAAGATTAATTATCTTTTTCTAACCTTCTCGAAGAGAACCTCTAAGACCTTATCACTGAAAAGAATTAATATTAAAAGGCATTAAAATTATAAAAGGAACATTGCAATATTCTTCCAAAGGGCACACCTGTAAATAGCCATTACAAGGGTACTCTAATTACTTAATTTACAATGATAATATCTTAATTCATCATCAATAGCATTTATAATTTAAGAGATGCTGCAGACACAATAATCATTAATACCACATCTGTATGTAAGAATACTCTGACTGAGATGAATCCCTTCTCCCAGGCTATATTTTAAGTCCATGGTATGAATTCAATAATGTGTGGATGTATCTGCTGGTCAGACCTGGGTGCTCAACATGGAAGTGCTTTGACATAACAGGCTAAAGCAAACAAACAAAAATAGCTACTGAGAATTCAAAGCAGAAACCTGACTAAAAAAAGTAAAGTACTCAAATAGAATAAAATGCACATTAATACCAGTTCAGTTCATCCCAATAAATAGCAAGAGCCTGCAGAATACTAGCACTGTTCTTCAGGAGCAGTCTTTATCAGTGCTTCTGGTAATCAAGGGACCACTTAACCTTGTCTGAAAACATTCATGTTTCACCTTGTGTCATGCTTTTGTTCAGTGGTTAGAGAGGAGGAATAATAAGAGAGTATTCAGGTATACAAATTATTGTAGTCTTACAAAACTAATGTTATGGCTATAAGAATAAACATTTTAATTAGGTGTTAGCAACAGGAAGGAGCTGGTTCCCAATGATGCAAGCCAGCACTCAGCAACACTGGCCAAGGCCCTAAAGCCTCCCAGGGTAAGGCAAAAGCTGCACATCAGGCTGTTCTTTTGCCAAGCCTCGTCCAGTTTCCAAAGATAGTTTGGGAATACCACATGCTTCTCAGACTGTTTCCATCCTTCAAGAACTTTACCTGCAGGAGTCAGGTTTAGAGTTTCTACTCTCTTCAGGAATGGTTTCCTGATTCTCAAGGGATACAATTAGTTTTAATAGCAATTTCATATGTAAAAAGCAAAGGCTTATTCATACCACCCACAGAGAAATAACATATGGCAAATAACATGTTATGCGAGTCCCATTGAAGATCTATTGCATATATTTAAATGGCAGGTAAGAGATACTGAAATCTTATGACAGTACTCTACAAATGTAACCTTTTAATGTTAATGATTTAAAGCCCATATTAACACTGATTTAATTTCTGAGAATAATTAGGCAATTGATATCTCCATCTGGCTCTAAATGTTTGTTGACACATTAGTAATCAAATATTCTCATCAGCATTCAAACTGGATGAGATTTAAAAAAATTAAATATATTCCACAGTCACCTATCAGCTGTGTCAGCTGACTGATGGTTTAGTTCCAGGATGGCACTTCTGGTAGCTGAAGGAGGTTATGACTGCTGCTCTCTTGTTGTCAATTACCTTGCAAAAAGCATCTCAATTAAGCTGAGAGAAACTGAATTTCAAGTCTCCCCACAGAAGGAGCCACACTTTTTCCCAGTTTCCTTGGACTTATTATAAGCAATCTGGGAACCAAGAGATCCCATATTGCAACCCTAATAGCCATGTCATTAACGATTCTGCTGTATGCCTCTCTCATGGTTTGGTTTAGTCAGAGTTCTTTAAGGGGCTTTGACCACTCTCATTACAGAAAAAAAGAAAACCTTGAGAATTTTATAGGAGGAAAAAGCAGCCTCAGCACTCAGCAGCAGCAGGATGTATGTCCCATACAGCAGGAAAAGTATAACAGAACAAAACACGTATGAGGAGAACAAGATTATAGGAAGAGACAGGAACTTAATACAAGAAATCGTGTGTGGCAGGCATAGTCCCGGATGTTAACTTTCCAGAGTGGTTACTGTTTATTTTTATCTGACACTGACATTTTAGCTTATAATAGAGATCCAAGCGTGATCAAGAAAACAGTGTTCCCTTGGTCACCAGCCCTGGCACAGCGTTTCGTGGATGCAAGTTCTTTGAGAAAGACAGATGTTTTGCCACTTGCAGAGTCTCTTCTCCTCAGCCAGCCAGCCAGCACCTATGGGAGTATCTACCCCTCTCCGATTTGAGGAAATGACCCAGTCCTCCAGGGTACCTTGTTACTCTGCACCAGCTACAGCCCAAGCAGCTCAGCTCCTCCCTGCTCTCAGAAACATCCTTTCTCTGAATTGGAAGATTCAGTTCTGACTTCTTACTAATCAGCACACACCATCACCTCTCTCACTCCAGATATCAACTGGACTTTAGTGTCATTATTCAGGCTGTTTCAAACACAGCTTCTTTGGGACCTGGCCAAAATGGTACTTCCATTTGCTCACATAAAACAGGCATCTCAGATCCAGAATGGAAAAAGTGAGAAACCCATTCTGAAACACTGTCATCTTTCTCTCTGTAAATGAAATCTGCCCATCAGACTAATTCCCAGTCCTTTAGACAATTCAGCAAATACATTAAAAGAGGGAAAAGTGTAACTGACAACAGCTATGAACATCAGGTTGATCTCTCTATCAACCTTCTCACTAAAGAAGAACTTACCCACCTGCATTCTCTCTCCCCCTCCCTCATAAATATATCTGTCAATATAAAAGAAGAGACAGAAAGCATGAATAAAGCATGGTAAGCATCTCAGAACTTTTGCAGAAATACAGCACATAATTTACTATCCAATGTGCCAAAGAAAAAAGAAAAGGAGAGGTGTAGGATAAAGAAGCAATATTCTTTTATGAGAGAAAGCAAACTTGGAAGAGAGAAATGTTAACTGAAATACTCCTCATACAGCATTTCCTTTCCAGCAGAGGGTATCTTTATAGCTCTTACATACACTAAACCACAGCTACGGTTGCACGAGAGATTGTTTATTGCACTTGAAATGGTCTCTATTACTTGGGTTGCCTGACAGAATAAAATAATGAAAACCCTGTACTGCTACAGTGTGGCTGTCTGACATGCTGAAATGAAAATGCTGAACAGCTTAAGACTTTTATCCCATCTTATTTCCACTTTTAACAGTTCCTTTTGGTTTTATATAATTAGAGAAAAAATGTTAAGAGAACTTCTTTGAACAGTTATAAAAATATTAATGCAGCTGAGATTTGTGACACAAATAAATTATTAATCCTGATGTCAATAACACCATTTTAATCCCATTAAAGAAAGCTTTTTTGTTTCTCGAGTATTATTACAAATTCATAGCAAAGATTAGCGAATTCCCCAGCTTTAGCTAAATCCATTTTGGATGAAGACAGGGAAAACCAGACAGTACAGGATACACATTTGTTTCAGTGTTCTTAGGTTGTCTAGCCTCTTTGTTATTGTTATCATGAAGTTTGAGTATTAGTGCTCCAATTCTGATCAAGTAAGATGTTCCAATTCCATAAAACCATTAAAGTTTTTGGGGTTTGTTTGCTTGTTTCCCTTCCCCTACCCCCCACATTCATGATCAAACTTTGAGTAACATGAAGTATATAAAAGGCAAAATAAGTAATTGCAACAAAAAAATTCAAGTACCCTAGATTACCACATCGATCTGCCTGTGATGAGATATATTTACGCAGACATTAGAGCAAGTACATACAGAGTTCAGCTGAGCCATATAAAAAGAAAACAAGAATATTTGTAAATGACGAATAAGGTCCAAAAAAATGTCTCTAAACAGTAGATCGTCACATTTAAAGACTGCACCAAGAACGGGGAGAGGGAGACTTTTGTCACTGCGTAGGATCTTGGGAACTGTTCAAAGCAATTCAAAACAAAATTAAAATATTCCAATTTTCATTTCTTGTTTGAAGTTATTTACAGCTTACACAGACCTCCTGAAATTGTATTTTCAAGAAATGAAAACACCAGTCTGTAGACATTGTACTCAGCTTCCAAAGAAAAATTGTGAGAACATGTCTAAGCATGGGAAGACACATCAGGCTGCTAGAAACACTAACTTCAGGCTGGAGGTATAAGACAGCACTAACCGTTACAGGAACACTAAAGACAGGCTTTCAAGAACCCCAATGTGTTAGAATTTTTTTCCCTTGTCTCAAAGTGAAAGTGAACAGCAGTCTTGGAAATTAATAGCTTTTATTGGTTATGGGAAGGGGAAAAGAAGATTAGAAAACATACTGTCTTTAAATTAAATGCATGGAAACCTTTTTAAACAAAGTGAAATGTAAAAGCCCTACCAATACAGTACAAAACTGCTCAATGGAGGAAGTGCATCTAAGAAATGTGCAAGATAAATGAGGACTTGCAAATTTAAAGCAAAACAAAACATTTGAGTCATAAAGTCATAATGGAAAACAGCTGAATATGAACAGGAGCAAAACAACATGAATAGCCGCAGGTTCTTAAATGATGGGACATCAATTATACTGATAATACCTCATTATCTGGACTTTAATGAGAGCTATGGAAATGATGCTACAGTTCTTTCTGCTCTTGAAAATTTCTCAACTTCTCTAACATGCTCAAGAAGTAATTTAAATCAGCCATACTGAAAAAGCCTAACATGCAGGGAAGGAACATCAAAAGAACTGGATTGTTTTATCAGTGAGATCTTTAGGAGCATTTGATTATAAAGTTAAAGTTCATTCATGCAAAAAGACATTATGATGTTAGACAGCTCTTAATCAGAGCAGGGTAAGAAGTAACACAACTAGCAGACAAATGGAGACAAGAGTTCAGATCACTGTTGCAACATCTTCCTAGGTTTAAAGTAATCTCTGGGCAGGTACCAAATGTTACTTCTTATTTTCATATTAAGGTAGTGTGGGAAATGGTTCTTCTTCCCCACGTAAGTATAAAGTGCCTTTTGAGGCAGCCAAGGCCTTCTGCTGATGACACCCAGCTAAGGGACCAAACCCAGGGCTGCTGCTCAAGGACAAACGAAAGCAGAACAACAGGTACAAGGCAGGAAGGGTGGGCAGCAAGTTATGAGTTGCCCCTAATAGTTACCGCCCTAACCTGGGGCTCAGGGATGCCAGTTGGCTCTGGAGATCAGGGTGTTCCTGCACTGTGGGGGTGACACTGACTGGACAGGGGGTCACTGGGGTGTAAATGTGACAGGTTCAGCA
>NW_009954185.1:10553014-10559945 GCF_000747805.2 Chaetura pelagica | reverse complement strand
GGCTCCGTGCATCCCCTCTGCCTCTCCCCATCCTTGCACGCACATCGCGACCTCTCTAAGGAGGACTGTCACCGCTTCGCCTTCCTCCTGCCCTCTCCTTTGACCCACAACCCCTCTCTTCCAGAGAACATCAGACGGGCACGGCACTTCGGCGCTACTTCCCTGCTGTATCCCCGGTAGCCGTCTAGTACATTTCTCCTAAGCCTCATACCTCAGTTTGTGTTAACCCTTAATGAACCGGTTAATTCGTAAACTAAACACTGGCCTCAGCAGCAATTTGTGAGGGTGGCGAGGGCGATATTCCAACCTCCTCTGGGGGCCGCGTGTGACCCTCGGGTTCCTTCACAGACCCCTCCAAACTGGGGGGGGGGAAGTGGCAGAAACATCCTGACAGCCTCTAGCCTCTGTGATGGCATCAGCTCATGACAGGTAGCAAGCAAAGCATTTCATAACTTTATTTTAAAATAAAATTAAGCTACGTTGCTACTAGTTATCTTTCTTCCCCCTATAATGAGTTTAGAAGGATGATCAAACGTTTATTGGGTCCCAGTAGCTACATTTCTGTCATCTTAAAGCGAGGGGTACTAATAGGCTTATACAGACCTCATATTAAAGCCACACTTCCCGGTACTGCTCTCCTAACCCACCATACTTGTAGTCAGTGTGCTGACATAGTTATTCTCTCATCTGTTCTTGACTAAAGGCCATCATTTTAATCCTTCAGTAAAGCTATCTGCATGACATGGATTAGGGAGTAGGATGGGATCACCCAGCTGATTTTGAATGGAATAATTTCTTGATAGCTGAAGGCCATCAGGAGACAGTTACTTTGTCTTAACATGTTACCTCAGCTTCTCAACCATTTGCCAGACGTACACTGTATCTTACATGTTTGAGATGGGCTCATAAATCATTCAAAGCTCCAAGGAAAGGCCTGTTCTAGAAAATTAAGGAGTTATATACATTAAAGGTTTTATTCAGTAAAGTAAACTGCTGTATCTTCAAAAAACGTGCCATTCCCAGAAGGGAAACTACGTCCCATCCTTCGTCACACTATTACTAGATGTCCTTATTTGCTTTCTTTTTTTCCTTTTGCAAACTCTTAACTCCAGGAATCTGTGTCCTTTCTATTCTACTGGATTGAAGACACATATTCCGAGTTTTGATAGTTAAACATGGTTTTTCTTTTCAGATTCCCATAAGGGTCCATCACATCCTTTTAACTTTCATCTTCATAAAGGAGGCTGGCTCTCCACACAGCCCACTCTACTTCTGTTTTGGCTGCACACTGCTCAGCCCATCAGCACTGATCAGAGTTTGTACTTTCTATTACCCAGTTGATCATATTTCAGGCAGATGTGAAAAATTGCTCTCTTTGCTTTTCTTGGCTCCTGCCCAAGTCACACTTAAGACTATGCAAGCACCAAACTTTTCTCCTAGGTTTTAACTCATGTAATAGAAAACCAGTAGGTTCTGCAAAGACATTGACTTAGTTCAGTTGTTTGAGTGTTGCAAAAATGGGGAAAAATTAGTCACCCATGCAACATGAAATATTTCAAAATCTGTAATCACATTTCATGGTTTTTTTAAGTAAAGACACAACTGTTTTCCTTAAAAATGTATGTCTTTGCCTGCTACTTTGAGATTACTATTTTCAAGTAAAAAGCAAACAACTTCCTTAGATATCAGAACTTTGATGGCCATGTCTAAACCCTTGTTTAGAGGAAATACTTGTGGGCTTCCAGTTCTCCAAAGAATGACAGCCTGCGTTAATATTCTGCTGCTGCCATAAGACTCTCCACAGCACACGGTGTCTGCACTCTGACTCCTAATGACACAGCAGACACTCATCCCAGGATCCATTCTTTGTAACGGAAGAAATATTTATCTCTCTATTCCAAGAGAGAAATCTTCAGTTGTAGTCGAGCAAGCAGTCCCATCCATCCAGGTGGATGAATGAGAATTTCAGATCAAAAACGTGCCTAGATTGGCTTTCTGAAGCTCAGATCCAGATCAATATTTTTCAATTTCACACTACAAAGACTAAGGCATTGTCATTTTGGTAACCATCAGAGGGAAAGCTTTTGTTTGTGGATTTTATGACTTTGAAAAGAATCCTGGACAAAGACCAAAACGCCTCACTCGCACCCCCAAGCAATTCAGTGCTAACCCTAGCTACGTATATTACTTACTGGTTAGCCAAGACCACATACAAGCTATTTTTATCCAGAGACATAATACACAGGCAAGACAGGGTTACAACTTTCAATGTACTTTTAACTCGTAACCCTCCTATTGCGAATGATTCTTCAATGTCCCTGCAGTTTTCTGAAAAACAAGTGATCTAAACTTGAAATTTTTTCAGTAGTTAATCCAATTAAAGTTTATTTAAGTATCTATGAATTCTTGAGCTCTGAAGCCTTTTAATTAATACCAAGCAAGAGCTCTGTTTACCCTTCTGAATTACAGCCTCTAGCACATCTCTCCACTGCCTTTGTCACTGGGAATGAAGAAAAAGTTGACTCCTTTATTTTGGCATTATGCCTTTCCTTTTCTCAGGAATTAAAGTTCTTTACAGTCAGCTTGTACACATTTTGAGAGCCATTAAAAGTTAACACTAGGAGGGAACATTTCATGGATAAGTAAGTTCATTACAATTTATCCCTGTGAAATTCAAGCTGTTAAGCATTGTTATTCCTTTTTGTATTACATGGGGGGTGAAAAATATTTTTCCTCCCTCTAATCCTCTTATTTCTGTAAGCTTTTGCTATTTTAAATTGAGAAGGATTGAAAGGTGTCTAGTTTTAATTAGATGTGCATTTCCTGATTTCCTGGGTATTGTGTTTCAGCTTTCCTAGCCTTGATAAACTGAAGCAGTATCTTCAGACCACAAACAAATAATTATGGGGTGATAGCATGACAATTTTATGTGACCTATTTAGTTAATCAGTAGTGAAACAGTATCACAGTGTCAGTGATACTTATTAGTTAGAGATAAATAGAATCAATCATTTAAAAGATTTATTTTTTTTTTTCAAACCATGAAAAAAGGGTTCCTTCTATATTTTTCCTTCTGGAGGAAAAGTTTCTAATTCTCACTGTTCTACACAACGCATTGCACTCACAGAAAAGCTTCCCAGCTTGTGTTACAAGTTCTTCCATTATTTATACCAATGCTTTGCATTCATGAACAACAGTGAGTCAAGCCTTGAGATTATATCGATCAGTCTCTATTTACAACATATTTAGAGTCAAATGCCAAATAATGTATATCATAAGTTTTCTGGAACAAGGCAAACTGCTATCTCATATACTAGCTAATCCTGATAAAGTGTTTTGCACAGCAAGATCTCTATTTGCAGGGCCATAGGTATCATCAAATAAAAGAAAAGCAAAACCAGCCAAACACAGTCTACATGAAGTCTTTTCAGTGAAATTTTGACTACTTCCAGAAATTCCAGAGTTTCCTGTGTTACTCCACCACACTGGGAAAATTTTAGTCAATAACAGTAAGATGAGGTGGGGGGTTTTGTTATTTTTACTAAATTTAGGAATACAGGACAGGTGTGGTTAGGATCTATCCCCGATGAACAGGGGCCCAAGATAGACTCCCATTATACAGCCAATATGAGAGAAAACACTTACAGGCAAGAATCAGATCTTCCATCATAAGAATAAGCAAAAATAACAGTTTGGATGCTTAGGTTTCTATATATAACACTACCAGGTATCTGGTCCTTGCTGTTCAGATGCTTGTGTATCAGTGAGAAATAGTATGCAAGGATTTTTTCAAGGGAGTAACATGGAAAAATTCTGGGTAGCTGCAAAGCAGACCGATGCAAGGGAGCTACACAGGAAAAAATTAAAGTGAAATATAACAACCTGAACATCTCCTTGGCTTCTCATGGCTGAAACTGCCATGAGCATTTAATTCAAATGTCACAAAGGTAGAGGTGAGAGTTAATGACCAAGACAGTCACCTACTTCATGTCAATAAAAAAGGTCAAAAATAACACTTTGAAGAATC
Source organism: Chaetura pelagica (assembly GCF_000747805.2). Lineage (NCBI taxonomy): Eukaryota > Metazoa > Chordata > Aves > Apodiformes > Apodidae > Chaetura > Chaetura pelagica. The sequence continues at coordinate 10,555,918 of NW_009954185.1, read as the reverse complement.
AAGCTCTAGTAGGAACATACTCCAGTTATATCTCCATGTTGGGAAAGAATTTTGTGCAGACCACAGCAACATCCTGGATCCCATGGTATGGACATTTGGTTTCATTGACCAGAAGGGAAACAGTGCACTCCATTCAGGCAGCTGGAGGAACAGGAAGCATCAGGGCTTAAAATTGTTTAGGTGGAGGTTTAGCATTCTGCAAAATTCAAAATAGCACACTGATCATAAGAGGTAGAAATTCCTTTGAGTGAACAAGGAATATCAACTATTTGCAAAGTCACAAGATTGAATCAAGAACCAATGTACAGTAAGAGTTTGAAATTTTATAGAAAGCGGTATAAAAACAACAAAAATGCTGGAAAATTGAGTGTGTAAGGCACAATGTAACTCTGCAGTGTCAGATTCTATTAACCTCAATACCTAAGAGGAAAATAAAACTATATTCTATTTCTACCTACAATGAAAAATTGCAGAATAATAAAAGGCCAGAATTATAGTTTCTAATGGAAACCATCTCATGGAGCAGCCACCCCACTCCATATAAAAAATTCTATGTATTCCTATCCTCCATATTATAACCTGCTTACTAAAACCAGGCAGAGAGATCTCATGCATATTGCACATAAACACACAAACTGTTAGTAAATATTCATAGTAAATCAGAAGTGACCTTTCTGTCATTTAAAAAATACCAGCAAATACAATGCACATTCCCAGCCTTGACTATCATGATTATCCTTATAATTCATTCCTCCTCTGGTACAAAACATCTCCTGATTCCCTTTCTTAATGACAGGCTTTCTTACGATAGCCTTTCTACAATGTCAAATTGGTAGCTGTGCATTTCAACTTTAATTGTTTGGAATACTTCTAAATGAATGGATATGTTTTATGTTATCAGCAGAAATCTATTATTTATTAGCACAAAGCTGAAGGTTAAACGATCAGCACAAACAATTAAAAAAAAAAAAAAAAGAAGAGGAACAGTTAAATCAGAACTACAGATAACATGAATATTTATGAGAAAAACACTCTGCCAAAAGGTGATAATTTCCTTTGATTTAATTCAGGGGGAGGGCAGGAAGCAATGTATTGGACAGAAAAAATTGTGAAAATTTGATAAAGCATTAAGTACTTTTTCTCATGAGAGATTATGAAAGTTACAAGGGTTTTGTCTGGCAAGAAGTACTGTGACATGAGTACAAAACTGACTCATACCACAGGGGAAATATTATAAAATTAATGTATCATCAGATGAGTGAGAAGTACCACACCCAGGTAAGCGAAGCACTGGGAAGTAACATCTTAAGATGGGTCTAAAGAAACTCAGAAGCACAATGAAGACATTCACATTTAATAAATAAATAAATGGTAACTTTGGAGAAGATGTGCTATTCCAAACAACATATTAACCTTGCAGGGTGGATCTAGGGAAATTAAAGTTCTGGGCAAGTTTTTTCAGAGGGTGAAATCTATTGTTCATAAATTGTACTTGTCATGCTAACAAAAAAAAAAATAATACCAAAAAGTATAATTTAATATTGTCATACACTACTTGCCAGGAACAGAAGGACAAGATTAGCATATATTTGATACAAATAAATCTCTCAGCATAATGCTCTAATCATGCCATGCACAGAGTTATCATGAGCAAACCTAGCTATGCTTGCAGGCTGGAAAGAAGATGTAGTCTCTAATTTAAGAGTCTGGTTTACCAGAGCAGACACATACCACTGAGAAAAACCATTTGAGAACTCACTCTGTCAAAAGAAACACCACCTTGAGCCATTCTTATTATCTACTTTGAAAACAGTAATAAACTAGTGATTAAACAGACTTGGTAATTTCTCCATTTACTTGGAGACTGGAAAAAATACACAAATTACTGTCAGTAAAAGTGTGCAAATAGACTTTGCCCCTCAGAAAAACAAAGTAAATGCTCATCCTCCTTACTCCCCACTCTTCTCCTCCCCTTTTTTTTTCTGTCTCCATTTCAGTATATTTTCCAGGACTGAAGATCGAAGTGTTGTATTCTGAGGAAGACAATCTTTCATTTTTCTTAGTGAAAAAAACCTAGAAAATACTATAAATCTTTTGAGAATGTCTTTTTTTGGCATTTTTACACTGTACTGTCAAAAAAGCTAGAACAACCACTTAAACATTTCAATGCTTTGCCCGGCGTAGCTTCTGAACTTTTGGTGAATTACCCATTCTCTGAAGGGAAATGTTAGCTGAGAGACTTTAGAACAAGCTAAAACAAACTGAGACATTGCTGAAACTGTAATCCAGCATATAACCAGCTGGGAACTTTTAGCTATTACCACCGGCCAAAGAATTATCCAATGACCTCAAGAAGCCTTGTGAGGAGTTCAAACATGGAGCTGGGACTTAATATGTGAACCAGAAGAAAGAATCCAGCTGCCTTGCTCAAGCCTTTATTTATGCTCAAGCTCAATGATGAATATAAAGGAGCAAAAGCTGATCTGACAGAAGAAAGCAAACGGGCATTTGCCCTTGTTTTGCTCTTTAACAAAAGTTGAAAAGCATGTCAGTTTAATAAGGAAGTTAATGTTTTATCTAGCCTGCTTTTAGACTCAACAGCATGCAGTCAGATACAGCCTCATTTTGTTTTCTTTAAATGTAATGGATCTACTACAGTTTAATAAGACATATAAATTAGTATTAATTATATTAATCTATTTCACTAATTAAGTTATTATGCAATAATTTTCTGAATAAGGCATTGTTACATGAAAAAATGTAAAATACCCAAGAGATTTGTGTTAAACAAACTGTTCCCTAACCTACTTCAGGGTGTGGAAGTAAATTAAAACAAAAATTCTTTCTAACCACATATTCATTATTATGAAAGGCATTTTTAAAATGCCTTGAGCTGCCTTCAGC
>NW_009954185.1:10509146-10552946 GCF_000747805.2 Chaetura pelagica | reverse complement strand
GCAGGAAAGGGAGAGGGAAAAACTGTTTACATTTGTGTATTGATGTGTTTGTATGTGCATGTACAATTTGATTACATCAACTACATTCAGTGTAGTTTACATAGATACACAAAAGAATAGAAACAGCACTCAAAAATGTAAAATTATATCTAGTATAAAAATAAAAGCCAACTGCAGGCTATACCTCAACAGCAAAGGGTACTTAAGCGAATCACTAAAGAACTCAGAGCAGGCAGCAAAGAGGGACAATACCAACATGGGATTCACTTTTTATTTATTTATTTGTTTGATTGTTTATTCATTCTTTTACTGGAAAGAGACTACAGGAGGAGGTAGAAGAGGGGAAGGAATTGGGGAACAAATTTCCGCTACAAAGGATAAAGACAGTGAGGGGAGGGACAATGAGGGAAAAAAATAAAATTAAATTAAAGGCCCAATGTGCTAAAAGTGAAGAGTCACTGGAATGACTGATGCAGCCCCCTTGACCCTATTGTAGTCCATTTTGTGCGTGGACACTCATAAAAAAACCAGGGAGAGGGGGAAGCAAGGGCAAGTCGGAGAGTGTTTTTGGGATTGATTGTTCAAGTCTACTTGACAAAATTGTTTTAGAGCAAAACATTGAAATTTTCTTGCCTTAAAAGCTTTGGAAACCTGACTGCACTTTAGAAGACTTGAAAGGAAGAGTTACTGAAGTGCTGTTTTCATTTTCTGGAGATTTATACAATTCTGCTCTGGAGATGTTGTATTGGGCACAAGATAGAAAAATTGCTTTTTACAAACTTGTGTTGAGGTTCCAGAGTAATGTCTGTAACAGTGAGGCATATTACTACCAGTACCACTTCTAAAGCTTTTATCAAATGAAGAAGTCTCTGCTGGTTACTTTCCTCTGCTACCAGTCCTACAGAAGAGCCAAGCTCCAGATCAATGCTGCATCCACGTTTCAATTGAAAATCACAAGACACTGGTCTCATTTCCTTGAGAGAGATGTTTTTCTTAATAAAATTTTCACACTATTTAAACTGGAATGAATCTCTTAAAAGCATTTCATCTAGATGACCTTCTAAAAAGGACTATAAAATATCAAAAAGTATTTAAATGGGACACTAAGTTAAAAAGAAAGTAACAGAAGAACTATGTAATTCACCATTTTAAGATTTTCATGTCTTGTCTCAAAAAGTCATCCATTCACCTTACATTAATAAACATTGACTAAGTATTGACTGTATTATTTCCGGTTCAAGTTTAATGGAGGTCTGTTCTATGACCTATGCCTAAACAAATTAAATATAATCAGTTTGGGTGGAACAACTACAGTGGTGAACCCGGACTCGGTGAACTTAGTGAGACAGTTACTGAGTCTGACACAGACCACCATCAATTGCTTAAATTCTTGGCCTAAATCTCTTCTCTCTAGATACATTCTCCCAAATATGAAAGCTGGAGGGATGTTTTCTAACCATTGCATATTGGTTGTAACTCATTTTATTGCTGTTTCTTTTTTCTACTGTTAAAAGTGTATGTGAACAACCAAAAACATTTGGTTTCTACTGCAGTTCATCCAGTGTTTTTCTGACTTAAAGGATTCTGTATCAGAAGAGATTGGAAGAAACAAAAACTCCTTTATTTACTTAAATGGGTCATAGCCTGCTGGTACCTTATGTGATGCTGATGATATTTCCTTCTTTATCATTTTCTGCATTTTGGAAGGAAAGCAACCAAGAGAACTCGACTAGAGTAACTTGGAGCGTAGTAGGTAGGCTACTCAGTCCAAGAGAATGTCTTCTGTTCACATTCATTTGCCTTTTCCCTGACTGCTTAGAGCAACATTTTTCAAACAGTGCACAGAGGAGGCAGAGGTGGAAGTTGTGTGCTTGAACATCCTGATGATGATAAAGGTGCCAAGTCTCGTGTCTCTAGTTTTACAAAGAAGATTTCTATCCATTTGAGACATGAACTACACACCTACAGCATGCCTCTCAGTAAGGACCACCAATTTAAAAGGTTTAAATAACACTTCTGGCTAAAAAATATAAAGAACATGTGGTATTTCTTCCCAAATTAAACACACAGATAACCAATTCTCTTTATCAACTCCTAGCTATATGACAAGTGTGAAAGGAGGCAGAACAATCTCTTATTCCTACCTTTTTGTTTCCCACCCTAATTCTCAACACTCCCTGCTCTACTTCCTGTTCCCTTTCCCATGCTTCAACTGAGAGCCTGAATAGACATGAATGTGTAATGCTACCAAGAAGCCTTCAAAATCACAATTTTGTAAAGCCTATAGGTAGTGGCAAGAAACTCACACTCCTAATTATACCCCATCATGCCACTAACTAGGTCAGGTAGCTCATGAGCCCACCTCAGTTTCAGATTGCACTGTTATCTCTACAAGGACAGGGCTAGGTGGCTTTGTGTTCCTCAGCAAAGCTGAAACCCTGCAGATGTGCATTGTAGTTAATGGGCCCCACACCTCAAAGATAAAGGCACTGTGGCCCTTATGAAAATGCTGTACATTTTCAGCTCTTCCCTGGCAAACCTTACTGAGCGTTAAATCAACTCATGCAGTAACCTTTATTGATTTATTTATTTTGCAATTCAACCCCTTGATGAGGGGTACTCATTAAAGTGAGTTTATTTCTCCTACCTTTCTCTAATAACCTTTTCACAGCTACATTTGGCTGCTGCCTGCTAAGCTGCAGACAGAGCAGATTGCTTCACATCTGCACACATCTGCAACACATTTCTCTGCTTCTCATCTAAAGAGGACGCTGTAGATGGTAATGACTTTGGCAGATGGGGCTTTGAGCAACCTGGTCGAGTGGGAGGTGTCCTGGCCCATGCAAGGGGGTTGGAACTAGATGATCTTTAAGGTCCTTTCCAACCCTAACCATTCTATGACAGAGCAGAGCAAGCTGTCTGCCCTACACCCTACCAACCTCAGCCCACCACCCAGAAAGTCTCTCCTAGCACTGGAGTGGCAGGAAGAATATATAAAAATTGTATTTCTTGCACTTAATTTAATTGCACAGACATGAGAATCAAGGTTGAAACATTTAAAGACCCATCAATCCAAATTCATACCACCAGAGCAGGATGCAACAAAGGCACCAATGCCCTTTCTAACTTCAAATTAAAAACACTCCCTCAGAAAAACTTAGCAAGAAGATCACACTTTCACTTTCCTTTTCCCTTCTAGAGCTAGAAGATCATGACTTCCTCCTTAGGAATCAGAGCAACATGCACAGCAGGACACACCAGGATAAATAAAGCAATACTCTTCAGCCACTCTAGCCTCAAGCTCCAAATCTCTGAGTTCCTCTTGCTATCCAGTCTTCTGGACTTCAGCACAGGATACCACCTTTACTTTTGTTTATTCCATACAGAGAAAGTCAAGGATACAATCCTTCCTCTCCTAAACTCCACTCTACTTGAGTATGCTGCTTAAATGAGGGATTTGCTCTCTGCAATCACTGTGCTAGTAGAAGCAGTGATGAAAGTGATCTGAGCACACTGGCTCCAAGACATCCTTTGCCATTGCAGGGGTACACCTCTTCGTCTCTAGCACACTGTTAGTCAAAAAATTGTCCAGAAGACAAAAATGCATAGATGATGCAGAGAACTACATGAAATGGGAGGAACATGAAAGTCAAGAAACTAAGAATTTGTATGTTGGGCCATAAGATAGAAAGGGAGAGACCTGCTTCACGTTTACTTCTCCACACCTTGAGCGTGGCTATTTAGCTAAGAGCATTATCTGATTTCTCAAAGATTGAGCTCCCCTCAGCTTTGGCTGTAGCAAGCATAGCTATGTCCAGAACAAGTACGCTAAGTTTTGTTTACTGGTTTTCCAAGTTCTTTACAAACTTTAAGAATAAGTTATTACTTTCCTTTTTCTGTATCTCCTACTAAGGAAGGAACAAAACACATCTGCTTATTTCCTGCTCCCCTTGGAATAAAAGCCTGTATTATCTTACAACGACCAGTTAAAAAATAGGAAGAAGGATGTGTCCTCTCTTGTCTGCTTTACATTAACTCCTTTTCTTCCACTTGGAATACCTACAAAAGGCCAGCATCAGTTTTCATAATTTTTAATGCAATTGCACGGTCTTGCAGTGTATTTAATTTAATTATTCATAGCTGCTATTAAGTATTCGTGTCTTTGTGGGAAGGCTTAAAGAAAAAGGATTTTTCTTTTCTCACCACTGAATAAAGCCAAGGTTTCAACTAGTTTAAAGATCTCAACTGCAAACAAAACAAATGGCTGGCACTGCAGAAATTTTCCACACAGCACAAGACTGACCCAGTACTAACAGCTTTTTCTATTCCAGTGATAATTCTATTTATAATTACTATCAAATAAATATTTTTCAAAAAGTTCATACAGAAAAAGGGACATGGGAATCACTTTTCATTTTAGAAAAAAAAAAACACAACCTCCAGAACTTGTCAAATTTTAGTGAAATGACATGACACTCCGTGCCAGCACACTTACTATCAAGATGATATGATATGTACCATATCTAGAATGTAGCTGGCATGTAGCATGCTGTGCAGATAACAGCATGAGTTGTATTTGTAATTAATGATAGAAATACATGATGTTCAACAATAATGGTCTGTGTTTTGCCTCATGCTGCCAGAAAAGGCACATGGTATCCTTGCTATTTACTGAAAAGCTTCTCTCTCTCACTTGTTCATTCATTTACAAAATTGTGACTCTTAACAGGTCAACACCTGGGATACACATCACCTTGCTTTAAAGTACATAAGATAGAGAAGGAATTGAAACACACACATACTGAAGAATAAACAGTTTTTTTCTGAAACACCAAAACTATTCATGCTTTTCATGTTTAAACATGATCAATCTTATTAATTTGCAAAGTCAAAATAAACATTTTCAAGGCCATGTGAGAAAGGGCTTTGAGCAAGCTGGTCTAGTGGGATACATCTCTGCCCGTGCAGGGTGGTTGGAACTAGATGGTCTTTAACTTCCCTTCCAACCCAAAGCATTCTATGATTCTATGAATTTGAAATTAACACACTGATTTTTGTCTGTATTTTACACTTAGTCCAAAAGACCTGCGTCCAAAAGTTGGAGAACCCTTCCACTTCAAGAGATAGCAAGGTTTGGAAAGGTGGGTTGTGAAATCTATAAATTATTTTAAAAGTTGGAATACAGGGATTTCTGTTTGTGCACCTTTTGCTGAGGAGCAACCACTGAAATGGAATTCATTAATAAAATAGTGACAGATCTCGGTCATAAACGCAGAGTAGGCATAGTTATGTAAGAGGATAGAGGAACTCACATAACCAGATAAGAATTTGAAGGAATCATTCCAACTCTCCCTTCGTGCACCACGTTGGTTTGGGGCTTTCAGAAAAAACAGCTTGGAGGCATTTTATAACTGGGGTCACTGAAGCAGCTGCCCAGAAGATGCCTCACAGAGCAGCTGTTCCATTGTCTGAAAACAGTGTAATGCAAAGGGGAAGGGAATGAAGATACAAATTTATTAACTTCTCTTTGGACACTGTTCTGAGTAAAGCGAAGAGTTAACCTCCGGCATTTTTCCATAAAGGCATATTTCCAATTAATGGAGTAGTTTACATCTACAGTCTCAAATTCTTAGAATTATCATTTAGGAACATAACTCAAAGCCCCTGACACTTCCATTTTCATTTGCCTGGCTTGCAGGAGTGTGTTAAATGGAAGAAGGAAGATCCAGGCAGCTAAAGACAGGGGAATCTGTCCTCAATCTCTGGGAAAGTGATGGAGCAACTAATCCTCCTAGGAAGCATTTCCAAACACAGGAAGGACAAGAAGGTGACTGGCAGTAGGCAGCATGGATTTACAAAGGGATTTACTTAGGTCTGGCAGAGGAAGTCTTCCATGTTTCTGTAGTTACTTTGGATTTTAAAAAAGAAGATAAACATAACAGTTCTTTGTGAGAGGAATGAATGTTTACACATACAAACACACAAAAGTATGAGAACTTGCAGCACTGAATTCTCAGAACCTATTACCAACTAATAGCCTCTGTTACCACACTTTAAAATAGGCAAATTTCAAATATCAGACAAGCTGATACTATTCTGAACAACCAAAAGGGTGGATGTAAAAGACAAGCAAATTTTCTCCCGGGGCTTTTAAAAGGTGTCCAAAAGCATCACATAAGAAAACCAGTGTCATTTCTCTTTGAAGAAAAATAATAACTGCACAAACCCAAAATAAATGGCATAAAGTTTAAATAGTAAAAATAAATGTAAGAGCACAGTAACAATGGGTCAACCACTCTGGATCAAGCAAATTTTTTCTACTGGAAACAGCATAACCAGAAGCCTTTCATTTCAATGCAGGGTACTATGCTAGAAACTTGAGAAAAAAACCCTGAAAACAACTGTGCTGATGCCTCCTATGTCCAATTATTTCACTATTATTTCCTCTGTTAATGGTGAAAAACATTTTTTCCAATTTTTTCAGGCACTACAGCATCCTCCCAGTTCAGTGTAATAATACAAACCAAGGATACTGCACACATTCATCAAAGTAAACACAGGTGACCTAAGTATCTACAGCCATATGCCTGCTGTGAGTTTCCACCCTGCTGTGGTCAAGATGGCCACCTGACAGTAAATCTTTAGCACATTAGTTATTCCTGGTATTGACAAGACATGTCCTGCTGTGAGTAGGTGAATGTTGGCGCACTAGTACACTCTACCCCTTACCACTGCTATTCAATTTACAAGTGTCTTTCATGGGTAAAGACGAACATTGCAGACTGAGCAAATGGGGAGACAAACTTTTTCTCATGAAGCTCACCAAAGATAAACACACGCAGAGCAAAGGCTTATTCTCAAAAAAAGTAACAAGAAATTGAAAGCTTTTCTACCAGACTGTGAATGTAAGTAATGAAAGCAAAACATCTATCCAGATCTGGGCAAATTTCTCTCTGACTTGTGAGGTTTCTCCAGGAGCTCACCACACCTTGACAGCACTCTTACTTCATCTGCTAACATTAAGAAAAGCTGATGTCTCTTACAAGGCTCAAACGTTGTCACAGATTTCTGGTGTAATTTTCAGGTAAGGCTTTTGATACCCTCAGCACTATTGTTACAAGACATCTTGAATCAAAAGTAGAAACTACAAAATCTTTTTCTCCACCCTGAATGAAATCTACACATATCATCCTCTCAGAATTCTCAGAACTGTTTACAGAAGTTCCAGATGAAAACCCAGTGGGCAAAAAAGGCAAAAAACCCACACAACTGGGGAAAGGATAGCAAAAAGATTTTGTGTTGGCAGATTTTAATTCTTCTGAAGTTTATCCCACTTCTGTTTTTAATTTACTTTCAGTTTTCCTTGCCCCACGTGAGGGCCTCCTGGCATCCATATGCTATTGCTACACAAAAAAAAAAAAAAAAAAAAAAAGAACAAGAGCAGAACTGTAATGAAGAATATTGTGCAGTTAGAAGATAACAGCTTGAAAGACAATGTGCGTGAAGTACATTTATATAGGGTTAGTTTGGTGTCATTTTTTATTATTTCTATTTTTGCTTGTAACCCTTTTCATAGCAGATTTAGTTTATGTGCATCAATACCTGGAATTCTATGGACGTTTTTTCAGTGTTTCTGTTCTATCAATGCTTCATCACCACAGTTCAATCTACTACCATGCAAAACTCAAAGCACTAATTTCTTTCATTCAGAGAAGCACCTACACCTTCAGTGAAGTTCCTATCCACCCTCCAGACTGCCAGCTTGAAGAAAGAATCAGAATCTTGTCAATCTTCAGGTCCTGACATCATTTTTTTAATTAATAAAACAGAATGGTGTGATCACTTTCACCTTTTTTTACAACAGTGGTAGTCTCTGAACTACAGTTAAAAGATGAAGTTTCTAACCTCAGTCCTCATGCTGAGATTACTTCCTTTGCTTTATGCTTTGCTGCAGGAAATGTAAATATTTGGCCGTTATTGCACCACAAAGACAACCTTTCTCCCTTCTTCTGCTCTATTTGTTCTCTAGTGACATCCTGTACTACTAATGCTGTTAGTCATTCTCCCTTTTACCTTCCTAAGCCATCAGCAAGGATTAATTACCAAGGATGAATTGCACTGAGATCCAGAAGTATTTAAGCTATGCAGTCTACAGTTCAGAAGTGGACTAAAGAAAATATAACTGAGATAAATTAAATTTCACTGAAACATGCCAGGTATCAGAGGTCCTTCTTACAAGGAACATGCCAGTCATCGCAAGTGACAGAGTTATTATTAATTTTGATGCATATATACCTACAGTATTCTGCTACATTGTCCTTTTATTAATTAATTTTTCAGCTTTAATTCCAGTTCACCACAAGGACAGAACCCTCAGGCATATTTCACGTAAAGCCTGACACCAGACACTATGTATCTAAATTCTCACTGAATTAAAAGCACCAGAGTCCCTAAAGCCAAGAAGTCCAAAGTTGGTACTGTCCTCTACGTACTCCGTGCTGTCCTGCCAATGTGGTTTACACATTGTGATCTTGAAGATCTGTCATTCACATGAGATAGCAAACCTCTGCTGATACAAACCGCCCTGGACATATCAGTCCTTTCATTTTTATTTTATACAACTTTGCTGCTGCTCATGTGCTGCAATCTGTTTACTGTTTGTGAACGTAAAGAGGTTAGTAATTGCTGAAATGAATGAAAATACCACACGACTCTGCAAGACTACATGGGGTGGAAATGTTGACAAATGTTCTGATGGTTGAAAAATGAGTTAAAATATGTGTTTCGCATACAGTCAAATTTAAAGCACACTGTAAATGTTTCTCAAGCTGCAAGGCATTTTATAATGCCTGCTGAGCACTTCCCATTTGTATCCTTGAAGGTCAGATTTTTACACTCTATGTTGACTAAATTCTACCTAAACAAGGACTGAATCAGGACTGTGTTTGTGATAGGCACAGTGTCAAACAGTTAAAAGAACTAATAGTCCCAGAAGAAGTAAAATATTTCAGAATACCAATTGCACTCTCAGATAATTTGGAAAAAGGCCCACTGGTTCTGCAGGGGGCTGGAAGCTGCTGTGTTTTTTTTCTTAACTTCATTCTCCACAACAGAATCAGATAGGTGGTCTCCAATGAATATTACCTGTGACAAAAAGCACACAACAAAGCTATCTCTTTTTCCTAGCCAACAAAGACAATGGGACATCACTCCTCTCCTGGAACCTGAGATTTCCTGCACACCTATGCAGAAACCTCACCAGTTCCTGGAGGGAGAATTTCCCCCAGAGAGAAGGCAGAGAAGACATGCTGCCTGTTTTCTGCTGCTCCAACTCCCCACCTTGACAGAGGGTAAACCCCAGAGGACACAGACACATGCGCCCCTGTTGTGGGATCTCAGGCACAATTAGAATAGCAACACAATCCTCAGACCAAATTAGTGCTCACCCATGAGCTGCAGGATGCTGTCCTAATGAATCATTATTTATTAATTTTATAGCACAATAGAAAAAGCTCTCAGCTTCCTTCCCTCACAAATCAATAGCATAAATATGCAGCCTTTACTGGCAGGAGCTGATCTCTATTGAATTCATGATCAGCATGAGAAAAAGCAACAAGCAGTATTTTGTATGTTATACCAAACACATCCCCAGCAGGAAGGATAAAGAGGGCAAATATATCAATTCTGATAAAAGCATGTAGATGACATTAAAACTTTATATAATTTTAATTCACTACATGCTTTATTATTTATTTAAAAAATAAAATGCATAGATACCAATTTGAGGTGTATATATATATATCTGTTTGAAGTGGATGTTACACAAACAATACAGCACAAGACCGGGATGATGGCCCACAACACAGTCATAAAGAAAAAAAATCTTGTGTAACTCAGCTGTGACTCATTACAATACAGTTTTGGCATTTCAATTGAATCTTATTTCTGTTTTATTACTAATCTACAAAATGTTCTGTGATTTCCCAAGCAATACTGGGATTAAATTAGTCATTTTTGTAAGTACAAAACATGATGGAAAAGACAGAATTTCAAAAGAATTTCAAACGCCACAAACAACTTGATAATTAAGTTTTCCTTATTAGAAATGCCTGGTTTTGTTGTTTGTTTGGTTTTTTTAAATATTATAAAAGCTGAGCCTTTTTAGTGCTTATGTGTGCACTAGCAATCTAGAAAAACTATACTGAAACAATCAATGGTTCAATAAAAAACCAAAACAGAACAAAAAAAACCCCAAACAAAAATACAGCAATATTCTCCTGGTGAATATTTCAGATTGTTGCTTTCATGTGCTCATTGTGGCCATTTTTCATAAGGCCTTGGTTCACAGTGTTTTTTATGATTGTGAACAGGATCCCAAAGAGATATTGTACTGTAATGCTGTAATATCCCAATTTAAAATTCCTTCCTCTGCCTGTATAAAGCCACCATTTCCCTGCACTTGTTTGCATTCTTAAGTGGAATTTATTTACATTTTTTCAACTACAGATTTTCTCTAACAGAGACTTTGTGTGACACTAAAGGATTTAAGCATGAAGTAATTGAACTATTAATGTATCCTGAATCAAAATCTCAGATCATGCTGCTTTGCTTTAGTGGCAAAGGCAGTTCTAGCCATGAAAAGAATTTTAGGAAGACTCAGACATAAGTCTAGGACATATTGACAGGCTTCATACACAATCAACAAATCCTATTGATTACAATCAGGCATTTGTCATATTGCACAGAGATCAGCACCTCTGCATGGCTTTGCCTACTGGGGACTTCTAGTTCTCAATGTTAAGAAAATAATTAATACTGAGTAGATCTGAGGGGGTTTTGTCCCAGATCGTGAGTTTATATTGAGAAATATTTGTTGAACTTAAGCAACTAATCAGTCCACTGAACAGAAATATTTATCTTAGGCAAGTTAGTCTTCAAGCCATGTTTGGAAGCTGCAGTTTCACTCATCTCCAAAAGCAGGACAACTTTGGGATTAGCATACCTGTTCCCAGAAATCTAGCTAAGTGCCCTGATCCGAGCTTATAAGCAGTCTCTGCTCCATGATACGATGAACTCATGAATTTCAGAATTTCCTAGGTACTGTTACTTTTACAAATAAAGTATGACCTTTATGACTTTGTATGACCTTAATTTGGATTGCATTACCTCATTCCCAAATATTTTTCCTTCACGTAAGCTTACGTGCTGCTACAAAATAGAAAGCACTGTCCCATCACCAGTCTAATAACTATTATGATTAATGTAATGAAAATGGGAGTTATCCCTCAAACTTCAGAATTCGTCTGCTTTATTTTCCTCTGTTGGTATGCTTCAATCATTCATTTTTTACTTCTACCTCAATAGTTATGTTACTATTCCATATTAATTTGCTTTCAATAAATTAAATTTCACACATCAGGGGAGCTCAAAGCAAATTAGTTCTTAGTTGCATCAGGCTTTAAAGATCCAAAACAAGACACTGGCTTTTCCCCTTGGAGGTCTCTATAAATGTATATTAGATATTTTCACAGAATCACAAAATCACAGCATGTTAGGTGTTGGAGGGGACCTCTGAAGATCATCGAGTCTAACCCCCTGCCAGAGCAGGAGCAAAAACTAGGGCAGGTGACACAGAAAGGCATCCAGGCAGGTCTTCAAAGTCTCCAGAGAAGGAGACTCCACAGCCTCTCTGGGGAGCCTGTTCCAGTGCTCTGTAACTCTCACAGTAAAGAAATTCTTCCTCATGTTGAGGTGGAACTTCCTGTGCTCGAGTTTGAATCCATTACCCCTTTCTGTTACAGGGCACAAGTGAAAAGAGGTTGTCCCTGCCTTCTTGACATCCAGCCCTCATGTATTATAGACACTAATTAGATCCCCCCTCTGCCTCCTCCTGTCTAGACTGAAAAGCCCCAGGTCTTTCAGCCTTTCCTCATAAGGCAGGTGTTCCAGTCCCTTAATCATCTTCCTAGCCCTTCTTTGGACTCTCTCAAGAAGATCCCTGTCCTTCTTGAACTGGACACAGTACTCCCAAGTGAGGTCTCACCACGTCTGAGTAGAGGGGGAGGAGAACCTCCCTCGATCTGCTGGACATACTCCTCCTAATGCACCCCAAGATACCATCAGCCTTCTTGGCCACAGGGGCACTTTCTTGTCCCAAGGATAACTTATTGTCTACCAGGACTCCAAGGTCCTTCTCCATGGAGCTGCTCTCTAGCAGATCACCTCCCAGCCTGTACCGGTGCATTTTGTTGTTCCTTCCCAGGTGCAGGTCTCTGCAATTGCTCTTGTTGAATCTCATTAGGTTCCTCTTTGCCCAGCTCTCCAGTCTGTCCAAATCTTGCTGAATGGCTGCACAGACTTCAGGTGAATCAGCCAATCCTCCCAGCTTCATGTCATCAGCAAACCTGCTGAGAAGACACTCAGTCCTGTCATCAAGGTCATTGATAAAGATGTTGAACAGGACTGGACCCAATTTTGTTAAAGGGCTGAAGCTGGCAGCTCCAAAGTTAAGCATGACTTCAGGCACACCTCTTACTTCAGCATTTCCAATTCTCCTGCTTTTAGGGCAGGTCTACATTTGCATTTCCACTGAGATCACATGTGACTTTTCAAGTGAACCCCATGATTTCCCCACATACACTGCACCACGGTCTTGCAGCACACAAAGTACTTGCAGACTCAGCTTCAGTGAAACATGTCCCACAGATAATGATCAGTTGGTGCACAAAGTCAGTCTAGGGCCAGTCCAAAACAGAAGTCCTGAAAACACAGACAGACTAGTCACCCATCTGAAAGAGGCTACAGGCTACTCTTTTAGGTAAATCTCCTTTCTACAATTTGCTGGTTATATGTAACTGTATAAACAGATTAAAAGTATGGCAAAGCTACATCACTGACTCTTGCCACCAGCAGTGTTTCTTCCTTACTTTGAGGGATGATCTGTCAAGTTCTGGAAGAAAAATATGCTACTTGGCATCTCTGCAGAGAAGTATCTGACAAATATGCAAAAGATGACCTTATGGCTCCAAAGAGCTCTTGAGATAATTGATCTACAAACACACACATTATCAGACAGCAAAGCAAATTATAACCAGCCACTAAAGGCACCAGTAGCTCAATAAAAGATTTCCTGACATTTCAGTATATTACAGAGGCAGCCTGTCTTTCCTTTGGGGTTCATATCACAGCAGGTCTATTTTCTTTGTAAACTCTAGATGGAGATGCACAAAAGGAAAAAGAAGAATCTAAACAAAGCCATAAATGTAATGGCAGGTTTGACTTTTGAAAATGAAAATGTCTTGCTAGGCTATTTCCTCATAATCTAGACTATAGCAACAGTTTTCTGCAGGTTTTGCTGCCTGGCACTTATGCGATTGTGGGGTACAGTACTGTGTATATTTTCCCAGAAAAATAGGAAATAAAAAGCCCTACATTTAAACAGATAGGATATGATTAAAGTAGCTTTTCCTGTCTTTGACATCTATATATCCAACAGCAGTAGATAAAACTTCTGACTGTTCAGATTGGTACTCTTTCTCCCTCTCCAAATAAGTGCAAAAGCCCCTAAAATCCAGTTCCAGGCACTTGAATGGCTCACAGTGCCAACAGTACTGTATATATAGTTTGATCCTCCTAGTTCTCTACCAAAATTTATGCCAAATAGTAACTAAAAAATCCACCAGCTGTTTATGACTATTTATGAAAAACTGATTATTTCAGGTGATGTCCTGGTGAACAGCTATCTAGATAGTCACAACTGTTACTTTTACTGGCAGTTTCCAAAGAGGGAAGAATGAATGGACCATGGAAACAGAAGTATTCTCTTACTTCTAGAGACACACTGAAGAGCCAGCATACAGTGTTTGAGCAGCTAATACAGCAACACTAAGCACTTACAAATCTTTCTGTCTGAGCACCCCAAGTGGCATAACTGTGCTTTCTAACCTATGGAATTTCAGGAATTAGTCTGAAAACAAAACTTCTGTTTCCTTTGGATTCATGAATAAACATTGCTTCTGTAACTATGAGAGTATCTTAAGCTTTTCCAAAGTCTCCTAAGAAGAGGAGCTAACAGGATGTTCAGAAACATCCACCAAAATATGTTCACATGGAGTGAAATTATCTCATTTCCAGGCCTTGGAATACTTTTTTGATGGCCATAGTCAGCATAGTTTTTAAAGACCTGGATTGAAAGCCACAAGTCACAGTGGCTACAAGATTGGAAAGCCATCATATGAAGAACCTGAAACAAAATTGTGCCAATGCACACTTCTGATCTGTGACTTTCAGACTGTATTTCACAGTCACACATATGTTAGAGAAAAAACTTACTGCCATTAGCACAGTGGGGCAGATACTGTCTTTCATCTAAGTGTACATCAGCTTGGAAACCTCCACTGGGACCAGTGAAGATATGTCTATCTAAACCAGCTATAATTATGCGTGCTTACCTAAGGAAAAATATTGTCAAAAATTTCTACAGATACCCAGTTTCTGATCTGTGTCAATGAGACGTGTCCCACTGCTTGCTTATGTTTGCATCCAAGGGATGCATTAGAATCCTTCCATCCACAAGAGAAGAAAACACAGGTAAAGCTGATGGTAATAGCAGAACATGGAGCACACAGGGAACTTACTGTCATTCTTAGCAGCAACTTTAGGAAAACTGAGCTTTGGACTCAGGGATACCTTTTTTCAACTATTTTCCTTGCTCACTCAGATTTGTTTTAATTTTTCTTTTCACCAACTTATATTCCACCTAAAAAGTAGAACATGCATAATAGAATCCTAAGTATGTAAAAGTAGGAGAACACTAAAAGCATAAATGAAACTCAGTTGACTCATATTTATTAAATATTTATAAAAAGGAAATTGAACATTCATTCCTTGTCTTACCTTTTGTTGCTCATTTTGTGGGGTTTTTTGTAATTATTTTTTTTATAAAAGCTGTGTCACTTTTACCTCATTTCTGCTTCTGAATAAAAGCAATAAGAAAATGGTTTGAGATGCAAAACCCACTTTTTTTTTTTAAATAAAGAGACAAAAAGTTTCAAACTCAGCTACATCTACATTACCAGCTTAGATTTTCAAGCCAGCAGTATATTGCTTTATTTTCATTGCTTTATCTACTGCAGTGTCATTTAAAAAATCACAGTTAATGGAAATGCCGATTTCTTAATTTTTTTCTTAAGATCTTCCATGCACAAAGAACAAACAAACAAAAAAGCTTAAAAACATTTTACAGTGCTGAGCTCTTTTCCACTTCCTTTTTACAACCTTGTTTTATGCACTTCCTGTTGTTACTAACCTGCATGCTACAAGAGAAATACTGATACAAGTTCCGTAAGGACAACTGAATTATACTGAGCTGTGTAACAACTTTGCCTGTTTCAGTGGGGTACCTCTTTCCTCAGGCAGTCCCACATGATTTAGGAGATATTATTTGCTTATTAATGCAAATATATTTAAAAAAAATACTAGCACTAAATAAAGACCATTCCCAAATAATCCTTGCTGACAACTGGATGTCGTATTTGGACCTGTCTCCATAAACAGATAATAGAGAGATGGCCCCTGAAATAAGATTTATGACCTTGAGTACCAAGAAAGGCAAAGATTTTTCCATAAGCAGGGAATTAATTCATACAGATGACTTACATTGCCAAGAACTCAGGTGGGCAGCAGATAGAATTTTGCATAAGTTTCTGTGGATTCTTTTTACAGAATGTTGGCAGGATGGGTCAGGGGAGGGGAATATGGGTTACAGAACTGCCAGTTAATTAGCAAAAAGCTTTTTAAAAGCATGCTTTACAGTCAGCATTTTCCTGTTGCTAGCATAGTAAAGTCAGTTTCTTAAATTCAGCTGGATTCTGTTCTGGTTTATGGAATTAACAGAATGATTAAGCAAGGTCCCGGTTAATATTCAGAAATGTCTGTTTGCAGTATATTTCTGATAATAATTTGGATCAAGATCAATGATCATGCATTAATGTTTTTCTGTCTGGCATTATGGATATTTCTGTTTCATTTTCAGAAATCAGTTGGAGTGCTAAGTAGGTGGTAAAAATATTAGCTTGTATAGACATAAGGACAATAATTCACAACTAATACAGAGGCAAGGTTTCTATTCACTCTTAAAACGGTAAAACCTCATACCGATGTATATAGAGAAAATCTGCTGAAATGGCAAACTTATGTCAGAAAGTGAAATAAATGAAAGCAAAAAAAGTGTTTCCCCTTTGCAATACTGAATTAGATGTGGTTAAAAATCAATGGAAATAGAATTCCTGTATTTTCTTTCTCTGCAACTTATCTGCAGTACCGTTGAGCAGCAAGTGGTTCATCGCAGCAAACCTGGAACAGCTTCCATACTGCCTTCAACACTCCTCCCCCTAAGCAAAATGCAACATTTTAATAAAGTCCATGAAGTGAGATGGAAACATAATGCAGCCTTCTGAAAAAAATGTTTTGGCACAACTGAGTATCTATGATCCAACACAGTGAACTCTTACCACTGCTACCCAAACAATGTGCACAACGAATGCTAGTAAAATTTCTTGGAATGGAGGGAAAAAGAACTGAAATCTGTGAAGATCCTCACCCTCTTACCACATCTGGGGAATTCCGCTTCTGGTTTACTCCAGAATGTAAGGTTCTTCTGCACTCACCCAAAAGAAAGCACAGTTTTAAATCCATTGATAGCTAGTCAGAATCGTAGAATCATGATAGTCTGAGCTGGGAGGGACCTTAAAACATCATCGAGTTCGAACCCTCCTGCAATGAGCAAGGGGCATCTTGAACAGGTTGCTCAAAACCCGCTCCAACTTGCCTTTTTATGTTTTCAGGGATGGGGCATCTACTCCCTCTCTGGGCAAGCTGTTCCAGTCAGTGTTTCACCACCCTCACTGTAAAATATTTCTTCCTCTTATGTAGTCTGAATCTACTCTCTTTTACTTTAAGACCATTACTTCTTGTCCCACTGCAACAGGCTCTGCTAGAAAGTCTTATAAGCCCCCTTTAAGTACCGAAAGGCCACAATAAAGTCTCCCCAGAGACTTCTCCAATCCCAAATCTCTCAGATTTTCTTTACAGGAGAAGTGCTCCAGCCCTCTGATCACTTTTTGTGGCTTTCCCCTCTGGACCTCCTCCAGCAGGTCCATGTCTAATTTTTTAAGGTAACACACAAATTTGAATCACCAGAAAGCAACAATAGGAGCTATATACTATAACTACAAGGGACAAGTTCACCTGAGTGGGAAGGTGGAGGAGACACTTTTGTAGTCCCACAGTCAGTACTGACTATCATTACAAGACTATTATCTCTAAAATAAAGGATTAACTTTTTACTCAATATTTTGCTTATAAAATGTTGAATAAGTTGAGTAATATGTCTCATAGAAATCCACCTATAGAAGTGTTTCATTTGACATGCACATCTGTCTCTTGAAATGAAGGATCTAGTCATTAGCAGTTTTCTTCCAGCTAAATTTTAAATTAATATTGATTGTAAAAATAATCAATTTCTGTTTAGTTTCTTCCAATATGCCAATTTTGAGCAGTAACTAAAACAAAGCTATAACCTAAAAATAAAGCTGTAAAACATCACAAGTCATTCCTCTAATACAGAGCAGAATATGCTTCTTTCATTCATTATTTTCCTCAAGAGGACAGATTTCCTTAGGCAACAGAATGCTTCTAATCAAAGAATCATAAGGTAGAAAAGTATGTTGGATTCTCCATCACAGAAATATTTCCCTGTGAAGTAGCAGGGAAAGTAAAAATAATAGTTTAGCTGGGTTTTATTGGTTTGGTTTGGATAGGGTTTTTTTTTTGCCAATTCCTAGAAATCACTACAGCTTGAAATTACTTTCTTTTGTTGGTGTCATGGAGCCTAAAGGATTCATCACTTCATACTGAGAGAGGTAAGGGAGCACCCAGAAGTATAACTCTACATAAAATGCAACTCATGACAGGAAGGAATCTTACTTTGTCCATTTTCAAATACATGTATGTTCTTCTAACCTAATCGCATACTTTCAACATTCAAGCACATATAATAATTTTTAAAGCTCTAGGTGTTTTAAGCTGTTCATCATACTATTTCACAGAGAAACACTGACTGTGAAAAGCAAAAAAAATACTGCTGGCTTGAGTCTGAAATTTGATTGTCCTAAGGAGGTGCTGGGCAAATCCTTTCTCTTCTACTCTGCTGATGGTGAGAATTAGAAAGCACAAAAAAACTCAACTAAAGTAATGAGAAGTACCTACTCAGAAGGCCTAAAAAGTATTCTTTGTACATTTTATGTGTAACATACATATATTATACTTGTTTATTTTTTTATATACACTCAAATACCAAAATATATACCTCAAAATTATTTTCAGCTAACATCTGTAAAAAGTCTGCGCATAACCAAGCAAATGTTGTTATAAATTCTACAAATGTTCTTAAAACTCTACCTGTAAATATTTAGAGTGTGCTTTTAAACTGTTGGTTTTGTTCTAAATTGTTGATTTTCCTCTAATCTTATGAAATTATTGTTAAAAAAAAACTGGCTGCAAGTAGTAATTCAACTAACTTCCTCAAGAGATGCAAACTCAAAATACAAATTACAGTGAAAAGAAGAAAAAGCCTTACATCTTCTGCTTTATTGTGTGTTTTAGGATGGTGATTATATTCGTCTTAGAACAGACAAGACACAGGAAAAATAGAGTATACTGATAAATAATATACCTTCCTGATTCCCTGATTAAAAACTTCTGATAGCTTTTGGAATATATATATATAATATCAAATTATGAAACCTTACAATATTTGACTGACAACCCATTTGATCCCCTAGATGCAGTTGCCAGGATACCACAATAGCCCCTTGCTTCTCTCCCTGTTGGACCTAAATACAATGCCATATGTATTCTACTTTAATCCTGTTGAAACTTTTATCTGACCTTTCACTTAGTACAGTTTAAGTAAAAAAGAAATGTTTATTCAGGAACAGATCCGTATATTTGCTGATCTATATTCAGGTCACAACCTGAACAAAAGAAGCTATGTGAGGAAATTTCATGCCAAACTGTACAGAGGGCAGAATCACACTCTGTAAGAAATTCATTTTCCTTTTCAAGAGTTTGCATGGAAGATGGAGATGATGATCCTCAATTTCAAAATACATATCACTAATATCCAACAGTTTTCTGTAAATATTCGAAGTTGAGGGAGAATACTCAGATGAAAGAACCAAAAAGTTTGTCATGGAACTGCAGTATACTGATAAACAAGTAGATACAAATTACATAAAGTTACTCAAGACAATTTGGAGAAATGTTACATTTTACACACAAATTTAATTATTACCCAAGAAGCAGAGACCACCCCTCAGAGTTTTCTAAGAACTAACATCAGAGTTCCAGCAACAAGGAGAATAGAAACGGGGAGGAAGAAGAAATAAAATTCATTCTCTTTTGAAATGCATGTCACAATTATGTGTCATTATTACTGTAGGATTCTCATACACATTCAAGATTCTCCATTTCCTATAAATAGTTCTACCTATGACCGGTGGACAGAGCACTGACAGGATGGATAAAACAGTAGCCAAATATTTGGCAGTGAGTGCTTCAGATTAGAACATGGGACCTAAAGGATCAGTAACAGGAAGTGTAAACACATCCTCCAAGTGCAGGTATTTCTCAATCTTTATAAGAATGCTTTGTTTACAAAACACTCATCTTCTCTACAAGAGACTCTACTCAGACTTTCCTCAACATCTGACAATGTGTAGGCAAATTAACCATCAGCATCCAAAGATCTGGTATGTTATACCTAACCTTGGTGGTAACACATTTTTCACAGAGACATGCCAGACTGAATCTTAAAATGTGGTTCCTTACAGGTAATGCAGTTTATCAAAGCCACCACTAAGAATGGGCAAGAAAAAATACTGCCTTTGGGAAAAATGAGTGTTAAAAACTTGTTTCCTTTCTCATATTAGGCAGAAAGCTTCAGATCCCTACATTTACAAGAAGAAAGGAATCCAGAATGTTTTTAATCCCCTTCCATTTTAAATTTCAGTGAATATGAATGCAGTATAAATTAGATGTTGAGGGATTTTGGAATAAAAATAGATTACTGACTTTGGTGAACTGACTCTTCAATGATGTCCCAAAAAAAAAATAAAAAAAAATAAAAAAATCACTACTTTTCAGGAATAAAGGATAAATCAAATTTAACCAGTTCTTGCAAAGACTTGTGCTTTACTTTAATCATATAATCATTGAATGCCAGGTTGGAAGCGACCTCAAGGAAAATCTGGTACCTTTCTAGGTACTACTATAGTTTATATGAGATGGCTCAGGACCTTGTCAAGCTGAGATTTAAAACTGTCCAATGTGGGGGGATCTACCACTTCCCCCGGGAGATTATTCCAATGTCTGACTGTTCTCAGGGTGAAAAATTTACTTCTTGTGTCCAATTGGAATCTCCCCAGGAATGACTTGTGCCTATTACCGCTTGTCTTTTCCACATGATTTCTTGTAAAAAGGGAGTCTCCATCTTCTTGGTAGCTACCCTGTAAGTACTGGAACATGGCAATAAGGTCTCTCTGAAGCCTTCTTTTCTCAAGGCTGAACAAACCCAGTTTCCTCAGCCTCTTCTCATATGGCAGGTCTTCTAGTCCTCTGATCATCCTTGTGGCCTTTCTCTGGACCCTCTTCATCCTGTCCACATTATTTCTGTATAGTGGGGACCAAAACTGAATGCAATATTCCAGGTATGGTCTGACAAGTTGTTCTGTCTTGATGTTGTTTAATATAAATTAACATTCTCCCTCTGCTAGAGCTCAATAGTATTCAACAAAAATCTAGATGATGACCAGAGGGCTACAGCACATCTCCCACAAATACAGGCTGAGAGTGCTGAGATTGTTCAGCTTGGAGAAGTGAAGGCTCTGAGCAGACCTTATAGCCTCCTTGCAGTACATGAAGGGGCCTACAGGAAAGCTGGGGAGGGACTGTTTACAAGGGTGTGTAGTGACAGGACAAGGGGCAATGGCCTTAAACTAGAGCAGGGTAGATTTAGATTAGACATTAGGAAGCAGTTCTTTACAATGAGGGTGGTGAAGCACTGGAACATGTTGCCCAGAGATGTGGTGATGTGGTGGAGGTCCCATCCCTGTAGACATTCAGGGTCAGGCTTGACAAGGCTCTGAGCAACCTGATCTAGTTAAAAAGGTCGCCGTGCACTGCATGGGGGCTGGTCTAGATGACCTTTAAAGATCCCTTCCAACCTCACATATTCAGCTACAGATTCCTTGTCCTCATTCAGTGAGAAAATGTTGACTTAGATAATCACTTTTTAAAGGTCTCATTCACCAAAGATTGATCCTATCAGTAATGCATTCTGAATCAAATTAATTCTAATCAAATTAAGCAGATGCAGAAAGAAGTCTTCTATAGATATTATATCCCTATCCTCTGCAAAACTTTGAAAGAAGCTTTGTTTTGGCCAAAGCAGAGAATCACTAACCAGATAACTTTGCTCTATTCTCCAGTTTACCATGCTGTTAACTAAGTAGTAGGGAAGTATAGGTTTGAGTATGAAAACACTGGTAACAAAGCTTATCACTCTTTTAAGGTTTATCAAGAATTGCACAGGATTTTCATAGTCTACCTGGATTCTGTGCTTCTCCAGAGTAAAGCATTTCCTATTTAGTATGATAAACTCAGATAACCCAAAGTATATAAAGAGAGTAAAACAATTTGCACTTGAGGATATTACTCATGCCTCTTGCTCACAGATTAAGGAAAACCACATTCATGAAAATTCCCCTTTTGAGTAATTTCTTCCACCTCCTGCCAAGGGCATAAGTGTTACCTTCCTTCTCTGTTCTTCACTCTTCCCCAGCCCAAGTCGCATCCTATATGGTTACTACCTGATCTTTTTGGTAGGTAGCTTGAAATCTGTAATGGATTCATTATTTTTAATGGCTGCTTTGACAAGGCATTATTTGCTTATTGTTTGCAGATGAAAATGTGAGAGGTAAGTACTTGCAGTTCTAGAATTGTGTGCATGAAAAAACATCTTTTGAAGAAAATGAAAAATAGTTTTACCATTTTCTACTTGCTGCATGACTGATAAAAAGCTGATCCAAGTGCAGCACTACCACAAATAAGAAAGGAGTGGGTTTGTGCTTTTAGCCTCTGCTAGTACCTCGAGTATGATGAATACTGAAAATAAAGACACTTTTGCCAGTGGAATTCACTACTAGGTTCTGACAGCACTCAGTGAACTACTAACAGGATTCAACTCAACTACCTCTTTTCTTTTTTTTTAGAATAAATGTGTTTTTTCTTCCCCAATAATTATTTTGGCTACTCTTTTCATATACATGCAATCAAAACAAAGACTGGAAAGATACAGAGAGAGATCCGTTATTTGTTTAGGAAACAAGTGTACATTTCTGATTTGAGTTACTAAGATGAAACACACCCGTATTATGTATCTACCTTCCCATCTGTTGCCACTCCTGTTTTTAGAATAATACCCTTGCAAGCATGGCTCAGGACTCCAGGTCAGATGGCTGCACTTAGCAGTGATGTTCAAAATTCACACCTTCCATACCTATGTTGTACAGTGGTCCATAACTGATCGCAAAATTCATGCAAATTAATTAACAGCTTTTGTAAGTAAGACAATTTACAGTGAATTCTATGTAGTAACGTTGTGTGGAACTGTGAGACTTTTTAAGATCAAGACCAAAAAGACACTTTCTAAAACTACCAAGAGTGTTTATGCTGGTTTACATATTGCTACTCTCTAGAAATAAAACAAATTACTATATTGGCTCTCTATAGTAATTTTGGTACAATTTTCTTACTAAAAATTATTTTCCATTACTTCTATGAAGAGATAAGCTGCATGAGTTCAGTCCTTGGCTGAAGCAATATAGTCAGAACACAGGTCACCTGTGTTCTGCATAATTTTGTTATTATTTACTACTAGTCATGTTGTCTATTATCTCCTTCTGAGTAATTCTAAATATTATATTCTACTGCTGTGATAAAAATAGCAGCAAAGGTGAGCCTGAAAAAGGAAGTTTTAAGAATGCATAGCTATCTGCTACCTATCTTTACTCAAAATCAACAGCTGAAGAATCTCAGATCTCGAACGCAGGATCTCCAAGGAATGTGCTAATGGCAGTAAATGATGCTGAGAGCAACTCTTCTGTTGTACATCAGCAGCTGCTACTTTATGTAGAACTGCCAAAAAAAGCTTTTATGTTGATCAAATACAAATTCTTTGATAACTGTCTGAAAGCATTTGGTACTTCAGAACTTGTGTATTTCTACTCAAAAGTGGAGTGGAAAAAGGAAGTATTTAAAAGAATGCAAATACCAGAACACAAAGTCATAAGCATATAATACTGAAAATGGCAAAATAGAATATTTCAATAATTTCCAATCAGAACAACTCAACAGAAATGTCTTTTCTCAAGCTCAACTGCTTGTTGTTTTGTGATCACAGAAATGATCAAACTATTTAAGTTGATATTTCTTTCTATAGAAGAATACTGCCTTGCAAAAAAATGTTTTCAGATACATATTCCCAGATTGGTTCCTTTATGGGCCAGGCTACAAACTAGACTATGTCTGACACAGTACACCCCACAACTCCCTCAGACTTCAGAATAATGATGTCTGTATGGAGCCCAGCCCACAGGGGAAAAGGGAAGGCTGACTGCTGTGCACATGCAGACCATGACTCAAGAAGAGAAATCGTTATTTTTGTCACTGTATAAAGAACAAAGCATTTAACTGAGTTCAGAGTGCCACTCCACTGCTCCCCTGGGTAGTCAATATAGAATATCAGAATTTGTAGGCAGAAACTACAAGTCTTTTCCTGTTGGAAATTTCTGTTTGGAAAAGTGTTATTTTGCATTATAAAATCCTTCTCTTGTACTCCCAGCAAGCTTAATCAGTTTCCAACACAGCTGCTTTTTATCACTTATTTCTGTTTTTTAAAAAAATGTTACATTTAAAATTATTCATACAGAAAACAAAAATCCTGAAAGAAAAACTAACATTCTAACTAGTGAAATATAAGAAAGTCTTGCTCTATCCATAATCTTCCCACATTAGGGTCATCAGTCTGCATCCAAAACTGTAGCACAAAATATCTCAAAGCTGTATTTGATGGACATATTCAAGTCAGCAAAGGAGAAGAGAATTCTTATGCCATGTGTCTCTTCCTGACTATTCCTCTTCTCTACACCAAGACCTTTTATTTGCCTCTGTGTTTTGTTACAGTTCCTTCAACTTCTGGTAGCAGAACAGCTCAGAACAGCTAACAGAAAATAGAATTTAAACTAAAGAGTTGCTATAAGACATTAGTCCTTTATAAGGCTCTTTTAATTATAGATTTTCTTTTGCAATACTTTATGAAGATCTGGACAGTTAATCTCCATTTCACAGAGAGGGAACGAGGGGTTCTACAATACACCAGGTGAAGACCAACTAGGAAACTAGACAGTTTTGAAAATTAGTGGCTTGAAATCTTAATATCTTTGAAGTTAAATTTTAACCAGTAAACAGAATTCCAATCCTGCGTTATATCAAGTCGGGAAGTTTTCAGCTTAGTTTCACCTTTGTGTTTTTTTTAAACAGTCTTTCTGACATTTTCTATAGTTCTGTGCAATTCCTGCAGATTGTATAAGTGACTACAAATGCTCTTTTCCCTACTGCACAGGAAATCTGCTCAAATATTTCTCCTATGAAATTATACAATAATATGCAACAGTTGTAATATTAATCTATCTGGTGTTAAGGAAACTAGACAATCCTGTTGGCTCTGTATCTTATCTTAGATTTGGTTAGCCAAAGCTAGTAGAATGTAAAATTATGGCTTTCTTTTCCCGAGGGGAAAATCTCACTCTGTTAACAAATAAAATTATTATGATTATGCAAATATGTGACAAGTAAATACAAAGTTTGTTTGTAGACAAAAACACTGAAGTACATACCCTCATGTTTTATGTCTAATAACTCTGAAAACTTAATATGTCAGGAGATTGGAGTTAAAACATTTAAGTTTTGATAAATATTCCTTACAATTACTTTTGATTGAAGTGTAAGCTGATATAATAGGAAAATGTTTTATTGAAGGACCTTTCTCCACATAGGACAATTTTTTCTCATGTGCTTTTCTGATCTTGTTTCAATGTGCTTTGGACTTTCTTGGTTTCAAAGCAGAGTGCAGGAATTATCTATTATCCTGTTTTACTCCCCCAACCGCCTGAGGTTAAAAAGTTGTTCATTGATTTTTATGTTTATGTTTTATCTTCTTTTATATTAAATGGGTACATTCTGTATCCTACTGAACAACTGAAGATGTTTGGTTTGATAAAGTATGCAGATGTCATTTTGGCTACAACATTTTAAATCTCCTATCCAGAACAGAAAATCCCTGTGTTAGTATGAAAAATACAGATAGAGTAATGTAAATTGTTTTCAATTGAAAAACAAAATACAGGATTATTTAGATCACAGTCTTCTAATATGTCATTCTATCGTAACAGAATTATATAGTATTTAACAGGAGTCCATAATGTATACACTTCATGTATTGCATAATATAAATCTGAACTGATCCAGCTTTCCATGTAGGAATATACGTGCCCACAGGACTACATGGAATTGTATTATCTTTAATGCTAGGCTGATTAGCAGACTTTTTTATTAGTCTGGGATTTTGACTCACAAGCAAAGTTTCTCCCTCTGTACAGCATCACTATTGGAGTTTCTATCAGCATCTATAAATTAAGTTTCTATAAATTACCCTGTTTCTTTACAGTTACCCTACCCCCACTACCCTTCATTCCCCATTCTAATGGCTTTTTATTGCCTGGAGAAACCATGTACATTTCTACTTTCATAAAAATGTTTCTTAAGGAGAGAAAAGAGTTCTTCAAATACTGATTAAAAAGTAATTGCCACAACAGTAATGCTGAAACAAGCATTCATTTCAAGTTTTTAAAGAGGTGGAGAGAAATAAATCCATGTCTTATACACTTACTCCTAAATCACATGCCAGTTCATTGATGTCTCTATCTACTACAGTGCAATCACCACAACCTTTAGAAATACTGTAAATTAAGTATAGCAATAGTAATGCTTCTCTTAGATAGTTTGTCCTAACCCTTGTGCAACAACAGCTCACTGGCCTTATTGAAATAATTTACATGATCCAAAGACTTGGCCCAGAAATATGGAACTTCAACATTCATACTTTTATACAGACTCAAATATGACAAATGCACGATGGTGTGGTCCCATGAAGTGGCAATGAAAGCTTGGCAGCTCTCAGCTAAAAAAGTAAAGCACTTCCAGCTTCTTAGCTAAAACAATATTATAAATGGACTCAGTAGTGAGTACAAAGACTGTCTTTTCTCATCTTTAATTTACCAATGCATCATTATAGCCCTTTCTTCCTTTATATTACAGATGGGGATATACAATAAGAGAAGATTGAAGTGAAACACAGATGGAAGTTTCTTCCATGCAGGGCTCTATTCATATAAATAATCAAATAGCCATTCAAAATCACTAAGAACACCAGAAGCTACCACATAACAACAGCTGAGATCAGTTTTTGGTAGATATTCCGACCACCTGTACTCTAAAAATGTCAAAAAGATTAAATGGGAATTTACACATGAGAGAGGGAGAGAAATTTTTATTAAAAAGTATTGTCAGAGTGCAAGAGACACCACTGGCAGACTTGCTTCTGGCATCACAGGAATACCTAAAGATGTAGAAAAGGACTGACAGCAGAATCAAAAAGAGTGGGTTTTGATGAGGTTCAACTTCAGACACCCAAATTAGGAGATCAGTCTGCTCCTAAGATCTCTAGAAATGCAAACAGCTAATTTTGGAGTTCCACGTCAGTATTTGGAAGAATCTGTCTCCCTCTTCTCATGGACCATAATGAGATGAAACTATAATGAAACCTCAACACTGACCTCCAACACTGATCTTTTGACTCCAAAACCGAGAGATCTCAACATGACTATCAAAATGACAAAGAAATTCTTCAAGACAAAGTAAGCTAAAGATACAATTACCAAGTGTAATTAACTACTAATTTTACCTATCCACTGCTACATTTATTGCTATATTCACAGAACAAGAAAAGTAAAAAACTTATACAGCTATTATAATAATTTTATAGGACAAATTAACTAATGGGGTTTGGAATGGCAAAACATCAGTACAGTGGTGTGAGCATGGACTCTGCCAAGAACTGGATGCAGAAATCTTTAAATCTGAAAAGAAAAGCACCACTCTTGACACCTCTAATCAAAAGGTAACAGCAGAGTTTCATGCACCTGTTCTGCCCAAGTAACAGGAGTTTCAGAATATTGGTAAAAAATTTCTAAGATGTTAGGATTTTCTGATATTTAACAACAAATTTTAAGAAAGTATTGCAGAATAAGATTTAAAAAAAGAAAAGTAGATGAGTTCTATTTCATTTTAGCCGGATATGTTCTGTTTTGTAGCCAAAATAATTTTCCTTTTAAATTTAAACAGATCTATCTGCAACTCAACTTTATACATAAAATTGAAATATTTTTATTCCAGTAAGAAAAGAAATAATATTTGAAATACAAAAAAATTTTTGTTAAGTCTGTGGTTTTGTTGTTGTGTGGGGGATGGATGTTTTGAAGAGGACAAGGAAATTACAAAACATTTCCTTTATATTTTTCATTTCTATCTGATCAGCCCAAAGTGCTTTTATTTATACAGCTTAAGTGAGGGACACTGGCTTCCTTGCTAAAACATAAAATGATTAAAGGTCTTTCTTACAAAGTTATCTCCAGCTTTTTCATATACACTGAAGTCAACATTATGGATGAGAGTGTCAGCAAAAAACATTACAGCTTTGGTTTTTTCACTTCTAACTGAAAATCTTATTTTACCTTTAAGAAAAATACAGCTTTCTTGACAATTTCATTGGTAACAATTAATTAAAAAATCTGCACTTCACACTTGCTTTTTGGAAATTTGTTCAAATGTTCACATTATCTTGAGATGACCCACAGCTCACAGACCCATCAGAAGGTACACACCTCCTCCCTTCAATGGGACAGAGCCAGTGCCTAATCTGGCACGTGACTGCCCATTTAATGCCTTCTGCTAGTGCTGGGAAGAAATGTCATCAGAGACTTCCTCAACATGCACTGCTGGGGAAAGAAGGAATTAGGAAGAAGAATACACTGGACTGGACTAAAATAGTGAAGTTGGAAGGAGCCTACAATGACCATTTAGTCCAACAGCCTGACCACTTCAGGACTGACCAAGAGTTAAAGCATGGCATGGAGGGCGTTGTCCAAATGCCTCTGAAACACTGATTGATGGGGTATTATCCAGCTTTCCAGGAAACCTGTTCCAGGGTTTGCTCACCCCCTCAGTAAAGAAATGTTGTCTCATGTCAAGTCTGAACCTCCCCTGATGGACACAGGTTTGAGCCATTCCCACAAATCCAGGCACTGGGTTCCAAGGAGAAGAGATAAGCACCTCCCTCTCCACCTACCCTCCACAGGAAACTGTGGAAAATCATTAGGTCACCCCTCAGCCTCCTTGTCTCCAAACCAGACAAGCCCCAAGTCCTCAATTGCTCCTCAGACAACTTGTCTTCCAGCTCCTTCACCAGCTTTCTCACCCTCCTTTGGATGCATTTAAGTGCCTTAGCACTGTTTTTAAATGGTGAGGCCTAGAAAAGTCAGTTCTTCACCCAGCACACCACCCACCCACACCAGCTGGACAACGTGTCCAGAAGGATGCTGTGAGAGACAGCACCAACAGCCTTAGTAAAATGCAGAAGAAGTACACCCACTACCTTCCCTCTATCCACTAAATGAGTGACTTTTTTGTAGAGCAGTATCAAATGTTAGAAGGGACTTTCTGTTTGTGAACCCCTATTGACTGCACCTGATTATTACATTGTCC
This sequence comes from Chaetura pelagica, assembly GCF_000747805.2. Classification (NCBI taxonomy): domain Eukaryota; kingdom Metazoa; phylum Chordata; class Aves; order Apodiformes; family Apodidae; genus Chaetura; species Chaetura pelagica. The sequence goes on along the minus strand of NW_009954185.1, from coordinate 10,523,945 downwards.
TTCAAATGCCTGTCAATAGCACCTAGCATGAGCTTCTCCTTAACTTTTCCAGGTACTGAGGTTAGACTAACAGGTCTGTAGTTCAGACTGGATGACCTTTAGAGGTCTCTTCCAAACCCAAACATTCTATGACTGATTATTCAAGCCTTCAGTCTTGCAAAATGGAGTAACACTGGCTACCATGTAGTCAGAAGGAACCTTCCCGGGTAGATGATTGAGAGAGGTCCTGCTGCAACATTGACTAGCTCCTTCAGCACTCTGGGATTAATCCCATCAGACCACATGAATTTAAGAACATTTAACTGATACAACTAGTCCTTTACAGTGTAATTGTCCATAAATGGAAAGTCACTGCTCCTGTAGTCATGGTTTTCAGTCTCAGGGGACAAGGCAGTCCAATGGCTATTAGTACTATTAAAGACTGAGGGGAAAAAAAAAAAAGGCATTTAATGCTCCTGCTTTTTCTTCATCTCTGTTTGTCAGGTGATCACCTTCAACCAGTATCAGTCTTATATTCTCCTTGGACCTCCTCTTGCTATTGACTTACTGAAAAAAGCTTTTCTTCTTGTTTGACACAAAACCTGCCATTTTCAACTCTAGTTTGGCTTTGACACTCTGTGTCTTCTTTTATATGTGAACCACAGCTCAGTAATCCTCCTGCAAAGTATGACCTCACTTCCAGCGATCATGCCATTTATTTTTCCCTGAGTTCCAAGAAGAATTCCTTGGTGTTCTGTCCCATTTGCTTAACTTTTGACACAGTGGAAATGACCGCTCCTGTGCTTTCAAAAGGTGGTTCCGAACGACTGATCGGCACTCATGGACCCCTAGCCCTTCAAAAGTAGTTTCCTAGGGAACTACTTAAACTAGCTCCCTGAGTAGCTTAAATTGGCTCTCTTGAAATTCAAGGAAGCAACTCTGCTGACCTTTTTTCCTCCTAACACCAAGAACACTAAACTCAACCATCTCATGATTGCTGTGGCCAAGACAGCAACCTATCATTACAACTCCCTTGAAACCTCCTTTATTTAAAAAAAAAAAAAAAAAAAAAAAAGTCTAGAAGGGGATCTTTACCACTTGGCTGAGTACTTCTGACAAGAAATTATATTCCATAAACTCCAGGAATTTTCTCAGACTTCATAGCAGTATTCTGGCTGATATCTGGGAAGTTAAAATCTCCCATAAGTAGATGGGCTACTAATCCAGAGATTTCTCTTAACTGCCTATACAATAACTCATCAGTGCTGTATCTCATAATACATTTCTAACTTACTTTGAGAGAGACAACTCTCTGTGGAGAGGAGTGGCAGCTCAATACCAAAGTCTAGTGACCAATAGGTTCTCAAGCGGGAAAACAAAGATACTATTTGTAGTATAGAGTAATGCTTAAGCTAACAATGGGACAGAGACCATTCAAATAATTCACAAATCATCTGTCAAACTCTGCCTTTTTTGGCCATTAATGAGCACTGCAACAATGAAACCAGTGACAGCTGTGGAAAATATCATATCATATGAGTAAATCTTTTATGGAAATATCTTTAGTATTTAGTTTTAAGCAATACTGAGCATGCCCCACTTAATTTTAAATATCACCTTCCTTTATTCTTACCGTCAAACTGTCAAAATCAAGTTTCAAAACATTCATATTTCAAAATTAATAACAAAATAAAAGCAGGGTCAGATTTGATTTTTTTGAGGTTGGATATATAAAAAATTAGTAATTGCTACTCTAGAGAATTTAGCCAAAGCCTGCTTAATTAGTCAATCTCTGCTTAATTAGTCAATAATTATCAGCTTTCAGAGTATAGCCACAGTATAGATGAGTTTGGTTTTGTTTCCAGGGTTTTTTTAATTAACTAACAGAACAAACATACACTAATAAAGTACTTAATCTTCTAATACAGATATACTTCTGTAGTTTGCTATCACTTCAGTTCTGTTTTCAACAGCAGGGACAATCTGCTTTTCTGTGTCAATCTGCTGTAAGATTCCTATCTTCAGCAGTAATCAGTTATTATATTAAAATACTCAGTATTCAGCAGCACGATTTTAATTAGTCTGCATTTTCCAGATCACTAATTTCTTCAACATGATGATGCATGAGATTTCATAATGCTGTTAAATTAAAACCACAGGAATTCTGGGGAGGGGGAAAAACACTTATTGTAACATTGGAGGCCAAATGGTCTCAACTGCACTGCAGAATATTATTTCATTTTCATATTTGAAGAAAAGCTTAGAAAGACAGCCTGGAATGTATCAACAGTTAAGCACATGAGGACCATAATCTGTCAGTGGAATGGGAGCAAAAAAGTGAAACAGCCAAAAAAATTAAACAAAAAAAAAAACAACAAAAAAGTGAGTTACATAGGTAATGGGTAAAATCAATTTGCTCTCACCTTCAACTAAATCACTGAATCAGCATCGTTAACTACTGTTATATAAATACATATATTTATGTATCTATATATGTACATACATTCACACACACACTCTGGAAATGATGTGTTGCACATATATACTCTAAATGATTAAAATGTACGTGCCTTTTCTGCTAGCCTGCTATGTCTGCTTAAGTAGAAGACTCTAGCACACAAATTATTATTACAGATCTGTACCTAACAGTTCCAATTTATGGAATAAAGACAAAACCCACAGATCACCTACAAGAAGGTGAATCAATTGCTTAATAAACCTCAAAATGTACTTTTTCCTCAGAGAGGTCACCTACATTTTGGCTATGTTTTATAAGATAAAAGACTGAAGATCATAGGTGTTCTATTTGGAAAGTTAACACAGCACACACAAAATATTTTTTCCTAGGAGTGAATAATCTAAAATATACCTATGTACATGGAATCAACAACAGAAAAAATATTCAAAATAAATAAAAAAATAACCATCCCAAACCAAAAGTCAGTACTGAAAACTACATTTACAAAATTGAATGCTACAGTATGAAATATGATTCATCTGTAGTACAATTGTCTTTACACTGAGACCAAGCACACTAAAAATGGAGGACACTGAAACAAAGTGAAAGAACTATGGATTTAAGAAAGAGCACAAGTTAATGTAAGTGCTTGAAGTGACCTTTTTTCCTGGTTGGTCTGTGGTCTGTCATTACACTGTCTGTGTACTTGGTGCATCACCCTTCCCATCTACTCAGTAATCCATTGCTGAAAATAGAGAATTTAATGTAGAAAAATAGAACACTATTTCTCCAACTTCCCACAGAAATCTTTGAATGTTCTTAAAAAAGAATTACACAGCCAAAAAACATTCAGAGGCAAATCCCCAAAGTTTTTATATACACATATATTTTCTTCAGAAAACAGTGTCTCAGCAGCTCAATTAGACAACCTAAGTATCTGTTACATTTATCCGGGTTTTATATTACATCCTTTCTGAGAACACAGTCTTAAGTGCTCAATATCCTGCTGTCACCAATTTGTCCTAGGTTAAGTATTTTCTTGTAGTACATCTATTTCCTTTGCTAATAGATGCAAATATCTTTGGGGAAACTGTTCCTTAGGTTTAATAAGCAGAGACTTTAAAGTAAAATAATCAGTTTCCATGAAGGGTTTCTGATTTTAATAGTAAATGTACTAGTTTTTTTTGTGGAGACAGTATCACATTCAGTTGAATATATTAAACCAAACCAGGGCATACATTACCTTATACTTCTCCCTTTCCCATTTTCTTAAACTTGTTATAGGCTTTGAATTCTATTGCTTATTCAATTCCTTTTAGAGTTTTGGCAGAAGTTCTTATGTTTCCTGAAACCTCAAAATCTTTCAGCTTCAATTTCACAATTGTTTTGTGGTGAAACAAAAAGTTCACCTAAAGTTGCTGCTGGCAGTTGGCTGTAAGATGCCACTACTTCTGCTCCCTGTTGCAAAGACTTGATTCAATTCAATTTAGGTAATAAATTAATAACCTGAACTCAAGACACACATTAATACAACCACTGCTGTTAGCAACCAGCCAAGTTTAAAACCCTTACAACACAGTAAGATTTCTACTTAAAAATTGACACAAAACCACACAGCTTAACTCTCTCCAGTTTCAGTTCTAGGCTGTAGCACTCAGACTGGCCCACCCAGAACTGCTTCAGCCAGGCTGAGATGATGCTACCATGCTACTCGATGATTTATTTTCCAAACTCAGCAAATAATAAAGGATCTAGATACATTGATTTGGAGGGATGAACATGATTATCTCCCATTATCCCTAACCAAGTATGTACGTGCACATGGAAGTATGTTGGTTAGTGAACTTATAAAAGCTTTCTTACTTGTGTATCAAGATTATCTTTCCTTGTCTAACAATTTGTAGAGAATAAGATTCTCCAAACTTCAAAACCAGTAACCAGATTATTTTTTTCCCTTCATTCTTGGCACTGAAATATTTTTTCTTTATATCTATGCTACAAGCTGTAGCAGAAGTTAAAAAAATACCTTTGAAAAAGATAAACCATGTACACAAATAAATCCAAAACTAAATTTAACTCAAACATGATCTCAAAAAATCTTCACAAGAAAAACTAGTTAATGTTAAAGTGATATTCGTATTCAGTTAACAGCCTCAGGAAGACAATTCCCATTTAGATACTATTATATGGCTTAAATTCAATTTCTCAGCTTTTTCACGCACTTTATAGGGAGCATTTTGTGGAAGAGGACTTACTTCTTGCATTTATCTAGTACAGCTTTAAATCCAAAACAAAATTGATTTAGGTAGCTTCAGAGTATTGAAAATGTAAAGTGAGAGGAACACAGGAATAAACTAAGATGCCTTTAGCATGAAAAAGAAACATTAATATAGTCAATGCTTCTGTGTAACCTCAGCCCAGAACCATGTCCAGTTATCTATTAATAAGTAAAACCTAATATTCTGTTGACATAATTAAGTGTTCAGAAAAAAAAGAGTTTTAATTAGGAAAAGGGAAGGGAAGGGAAGGGAAGGGAAGGGAAGGGAAGGGAAGGGAAGGGAAGGGAAGGGAAGGGAAGGGAAGGGAAGGGAAGGGAAGGGAAGGGAAGGGAAGGGAAGGGAAGGGAAGGGAAGGGAAGGGAAGGGAAGGGAAGGGAAGGGAAGGGATCCTTCAAATGAAAGAAACTAGAATTTAAACCCTCAGGAATTACTTCAATATCCCATGAAAATCATACCTGCAAAAATAATGGAAGAGGAAGACAACAGGCCAAATAAATTGCCTGTTGTTCAACAAGTATGATCTGTACCACATTATAAGGCTATCCCTGTATTAGGCAAATGTAAGTCATACAACACATTTATCAAATAAAACCAAATATTAAAGTACATAATTTTAAGTGAAAACATACCTAGTCATACATACTTATAACAAGATGTTAATTTCTATTAGAATAACTAAATTATATAGCATTCATAGAGGCTCGTAGCTCATTAGCACTGAAAACAGATAGAAAAGTTGTATATATGCATACATTCTTAACAAAAATGAGTTTATTGTATGAAAATGAATCAACAGAATAGCATGGTCTATCATCCATCTTCTACCACAAAGATGTTTCCAAGCATCTTCAGTATTACTACACACAAAATCTAACAACAGTAAGTCTAAAATCGTAAGTCAGCTAAGATATTAAAATTTTTAAAAGTCACTAATTGAAAGTACAGGACTAGAGGTGGGACTAATGGTATGGTTAATAATAATTAAAATAGATTTTTCCTAAAACAACTGAGAAATTAATAGAACAAAATAAACACATTTTATCTATCTCAATATTAACTTCAGTATGAAGGCTAAGCAAAATGGATTGTTCATATGGTCATTCTTGATTTCCTCTTGATTTCACAAGAACAGTATTCAGTTTTAATATATTCTGTAAAAAGCAACCAGCTATAGAACCACAAAATATATAAAAAGACACTAAAAAATATAACAGATCTAAAGTAATGAAAAGGTTCTGAATAAAACCATAACATAATTCCTTTTTTTTAATTTTTTGTTAAAAGAAAAAGGTTTAGATGAATTATTAACAGTAATAGTCCCACCCAGTAGCATACAATCAAGACATTTTTGCTACAGTCAATGCAAAAATATATCAGACTTTAAAATCTTAACTAACTTGAGAAAGTTTCTTCTTTATAGTTGACTATTTATGTGAGGAGGAAAAAAAAAAATTAGAATCCCTTGAACAAATTCTGCTTTTATTTTCCAGTAATACCAAATATGTTATTCTTTTTAAATGAGAAAGTACAACAAGAATTAGGCTTTTTCATTTATCAGGTTTTCAAGCATTGTAGTTCTAGGGGGAACCATTTCAGCAGCATCTAACACTTTTCTGGAATGTTGGGAACATCAGCAGAAACATGCCTGAACAATGAAAATCTTTCATTTATGTGGTCAGACCCCAGAAACCACTCGCATTACCTGAATATAGTTCCACTGTTACATTATAAAAAAGGACAAATTAATTTTAAAAAGTTAGCAAAAAAAAGATATAAGCCAACTATTGGATGGGACTCTATCTAATACATAGTCTTCTGCAGAGGATTAGCTAAGCATTTTTAAATACTAAAGCTTCTTAGATGGCATTTCAGGCCAGTTTTCATTATAGCTTATTAAAACTTTGCATGTATGAGAAGGGCTCATTAAATAATCTTACAGGCAAAGCACATCAACTGATCCATGTTTCCTCAAATCTTTGACAGCTTAAAAAAACAGGAAATGTGGCATTGCCTGTAACATTGCACACTTTTTTCTGGTCCAATCTCTGTTATGAAGGAACAGAAATATAAACCACATTTGGGTGAAATATAGCAAGTGATGTAACATTCTTGATCTTTTCCACACCACGAAACATTTAAAAGAACCTTGATAAACAGTATCACAGGTGTGCAGAGAGGCATGAAATTTGCAACTGTACTGGTACTTATCTGAGTGGCCTTCTAGTGTCCTTTTTATGACACAGCATATTTTATGACTGCACAGAAACTGCCTAGGACAAAAGGTTTTCATTCTTTAATCAAAAAAGAGGAGGGAAAACCCAAACAAACAACCCTTGCTTGCCTCAGGTACTAAAGTGTTTTGTTTTTTTTTCATTATGCTGCAGCCTTAGAGACATAAAGTTTTTACTTTTAACAGAAAATTCTGAGGTCCAAGCAAAACAACAGATACTGCAGATTTAAGCACACTTCTAAAAGGAAATATATGTTACATTATCTTATTAACAAGGATAAACATTGTTTGAGATCCATGGTTTTCCACTTGCACAAACTTTATCATTGTAATATTTAAAGCCTAACTATGGTCTTCAGAAGATGGAGAGCTTTTGAAGAGGAGTTTTGCAAAGATGCCATGCCTTCTGCATCCTGTTGTCTCTGCACACCTCTCAGAAGGTTTTTCCTCTATGTATTAGATTGAGCACTCGACCAATTATTTTGACATCCTGCCTTGAGATACTGCAAACATATTTTTATTCTATTAGTACCCCTTAAAGTTAATAAGATAGCTGAGATTTCCTGTTCCCTCTCTGCAGGATGGAAGAGGTTTCAACTGAGGGAGAGATTGAATTTGTTTAGGGGTAGGTGGGATAAGATGAGAACCGTGGTGTAGACTGGGGAGTTTTGTTTGCACTGCAGATGAAAGATACACCTAAGAACATTGCAACTCAACCTAAATAATGGAGTGAGGCACTTCCCCTGGTCAGTATGTCCAGCTCATCACAAAACCAGTCTGAAAGTGAATAAGGGAGGAGAAAGAAATAATATTAACAGCTCGTCTCATAAGACTTAGTTATGAGTGTGTTAAAGTCATCTGGACTATAGGATTTTTGATACTTCAGAGATTCTCTCAGGACACCACTCTTTGGCCTACGTTAAACTACTTCAAGAGTAGCTTTTTAACTCTTGCAGCATGCCTCCCTTTGTTAAAATAGAAAGGTATGCTAATAATTCACATTTGCATTCTTAAAAAGCTTTTTAGACATTAACATATTCATCCTAAAAGCAGTATTACACATGTAATACTCTCTGTTTTACAGATGAGTGAATAAAGAGGTTAAGCTTCTAACCTGTGTTACTTATTCTCTATAGAAGTTGGGAGAGAAAAACCAGTCGCACTGAAGAGGAAACTTGGAGTTATGAAGAAATGCCTCTGGTACTGTGGTCTTTTGTTCCTGCTGTCCCTTTGGATTTTTACCTTCATATATACTCATCACTTGTGATTGCAGAGCTGTGATTACTGTACCTTATCTAAGCAGTGTATTTTGAGGAAAGCAGTAACCTTGTTAAGTAGTAAAACACACAGGAGGTGAAGAAGGCAAAGAAATCTGTAACAGCAGAATTTGCAAAAGTGAGTTCTCTCATCCTACCAGGTATTTTTATGTAAGGAAAAAAAAAAATCTCAACATTGCATAGGTTAAGTTTACGTGAAGATACACAAAAAAACACCACAGACTTAGGTTTAGGCCCCAGATACTCAGTGTTTATGTGCCCTTTTTTATTCTTCCTTCATCTACAAAAGTAATATGCATAAAAACGTCTTTGCAGGATCAGAGGGGAAATCAAGTAATATCCCAGTGGAAAGCTACATGCCATTATCATGCCACAAACATTTCCACAGTCCACAAGAGTGAAGGAGGGTATGCCTGGAATTCTTGCCCAACGAAGTACACTCTTCTACTTCTTATAAATACCATACAAACAAGTATGCACACATTTATACTGATTTTCTATGCTGGACATACACCTGCTCTGCGCATGATTAATTTTTGAGGGGTAGTGATTCAACACTTATGAACAATCCAGAAGTTAAGATCACCAGTTTTAAGAATGAACAGCTCTTTGGTATGTTTTGATTAAAGCTAGGTTAAACGCTGAACACCATTTGATCTTTGCTTGTTGCGCTTCTTTGGGCATGTTCTAGTAGCTCAGTGTCCTTCCTGCACTGCCATGCCCAAAACTGCACACAGTGCTTGAGATGCAGCCTCACCAAGGCTGAGTACAGGGGCAGGATCACCTCCCTGGTCCTGCTGGTCACACTATTCCTGATGCAGGTCAGGATGCCATTGGCCTTCTTGGCCACCTGGGCACACTGCTGGCTCATGTTCATCTGGCTGTCAATCAGCACCCCAGGTCCCTCTCTGCTGGGCAGCTCCAGCCACTCCTCCCCAGGCCTGTAGTGCTGCTGGGGGTTGTGGCTGAAGTGTAGGACCCAACATTTGGCCTTGTTGAAACTCATGCAAAGTTTTCCAGACAAAATCATATTGAATTTAGGAGTAGGAATGAGGCCCTGAAAAAGAAGATCCTATAATGGAAATGCCTCTCCACCACACTTAACATTTTTTTACTAGAAGAAATGCTTTCTGTTGGGCATAAGTTTAACATTTTACCAGTTTCCCCCAGTGAACTACAAGAAATTTCTTCATCAAAGTATGCATTTAAGGAATTGATTATAAGCATACGCTCTTTCTCTTCCATTTTCCTATGAAAAAAAGAGAAATATTTTGGATGGCAAATATTTGAAAATAACACATTCAAGCATTCCTCCTTTGTGTATGCATTTGAGACTTTGTAGTTGTCATGACACACCAGTTTTCCACCTTATCTCAGAAGGGATGCAGTAAAGTGCTTAAATCTGTTGACCAGCTGTCTAGGACTAAATGCTTTAGCCAAAGCTGGCTGAACAAAACCCAATGACAATTGTGATAACAAAACATTTCTGTAATTTCAGAAGAAATGGCTATTTTTTCCTTTTCTAAGATTTTCTTTGTGAGACCCCCTTGACATCTCTTTGCTGCTGCAAAAGCTCTTGACAGGTATGAAGGGGGCTAAAAGAATTTAACTGGAAAACACTCCACCAGTGACAGCCTGTATGTGTAGCTCACTGTATGATATACAAATTCTGATCCTGCACATTTTTGAAAAGCAAATATTTTATTTTCTTCTTATTAAATAGCATTTATACTTTGCACAGAGAAAACATAACACTAATTCATGGAATCCTGTTGCTTGAGGTGCAAAAGGCACCTTATCAAATTGCTGGTAATGCTGAGGTCAGAAGTATAGAAATGTTAACAGGAGAATTTTCTCTCTCATTTCATGCCCTTCTGCCCTGGGGCTGGCAACAGATGAAGTTCCTGCAAAGGCTTTTTTATCTTTGTTCCTCCATAAGCTCCTCCTTGCAGGGGGACAAGAAGCCATCACTCAACTCTCTGCTCCCTCCCACAGCCATTTGCAAGCCACACGAAAAATGTTATCACAGAACTAACATTTTTTTAGCTTATTTTCATGATTCCTACCACAAGTGCAACCCTGATCTCAGCACATGCTTAATTCTTCACCCTTGAAATCAGCTGAGTTAACAGATCAAAATTCTTCTTTTCATGCATCCAAAGTTTTTTTTCCTCAAAAAGTGCTTATCTAATTCTATTTTTACTTTCAAAAGTATTTTATACCAAAGACTTTGCTTATGAAAAGTTAGCAAAAAACATTTTTTTTTTTTTCCTAAACCTGCCTGTGTAAAACATTTTTATACAAGTTTATTTTGAAGAAGCTTCAATACATTGAGAAGCTAAATAGTAAGTCCTAAAGCTACGTATTAACATGATACAGCTAAAGTAAAAATGACGTTCAATTGTTTTAATTGTGGAAAAGTTCCACTGGAGTTTAATAGGATTTTTTACTTTGATTTGAAATAAATGCTAGGGAGATGAACAGATCTTCAAACTCTATGTTTCATTTAGAAATCTACTGTAATTTTAAGAGCCATACTTAAAAACCAGTAACAAAAAGTAGAGACTAGTGCCAATGTATGAACTACTTCATCTGTACTATGCAGGTTTTGCAAGGAGACACCATACTTTTCATTATTTTCAAATTGATATGTAACTGAGAAGACTCACTTGATAGAACATTTAACATATCCACCAGGTTGCCTAGTTAGCAATACTGTTAAAAAAATACCTTGGCTAGAATTTAAATAATATAGAATTATAGTGACAGCAGATACTTTGTCTTCTCTTGACCTTTATTTGCATTTTATCAATTTCAAAATTTTGTTTTAAATTTATTCCCACCACAAATCACTTATTTCCTCTTGCATTTAACTTTTCATTGTAGTAACAAGGCAGTGATCTTTATTGTGTATTCTACCTCCCACGTGATATGCTCCTTCTGTTCTCCTTAAGACTGTTAAAGACTGTCCATGAACATCAGTGATGCCCGAAGTTTTCTGAATTGTTTACTTGTATTTGTACCCTGTATTTGTGAGTTAGATCTCTCAGTAGCCTGCTGATGATGCACATCTGCAACACTAGTTCCTTATTTCTGACTGCTACCAAGGTGGATGCTGCCAATTTCAGTTACAGATTCCTAAACACTTGTGAATACAGATAGCAGCTTGTACCTCTTGCCTATTTTCCCCTAAGAAAGAGCCAGCTTCCTTTTTCTGTGTCAATTATAGCTCCAGTGACAAGCTGATTTTTGAATGAGATCCCACTTGTATAAAATTCTAAGCCTTGATGTTTTGGCATAAAGGTTGAGATAACCTATTACCTTCAAATAAAAAATACTGCGTTTCCTTCTGCATGCACATCTGATCAGCGTGAAGGTGGCCAGGTTACTGGGCACTGCTTTGTCAATGCCCAGCTCTTACACAAACATCCTTCTCAGACTATGAGAAAAGAGTAAGGGAAACCGTTTCAGACATGTCTTATGGTTATGCATCTGTTGCTCACTGGAGTACTGCCCAGCTACCCACACTGACCATAAATAAGCTAAGCCCAGAACTGGAAGCATTACAAACATGTCAGTGCAGTGCTGAGGTTAATACAGCTACACTGCCTGAACTAGATAGTGTCCTAAACTAATAGCTCTGGATAGTACTACATTGTGACATGACTGCATACCATATCATTTGTAATTATTGCCACAATTTTTAACATGATGCTTCATGGTGAATATAGCTGATGACCAAAAGTCTCATTTTCAAAAGGAATCAACTGTCTAGAAATTGATGCTCCACAACACTAAAATTTCTAAGCATCTGAGGTGTTGGGAAGACAAGATATTAACTGAACTTGGTACTTATTTTGTACCTTCATTTCCCAACTAAAATGGATAAAATAGTATATGGATGATGAAGAAGATGAAGAAGTGAGACACATCTGCTTCCCAAATAAACAGAAAGGCTTGCTGCTAGCTTTCCTTTTTTTTTTTTTTTTTTTTAAATTTCAGAGCAGGTCATCCCAAATAAACTAATATGAATGTACCCTACATGGCTTCTGTGTTTTACTTACAAAAAGAAATGGTGTAACTGATGGTATATGTTAAACCCACTTGTTGATGAAGCATTACTGTCTGCTATGGCAGTAATAATCTGAAATCTTAATAAAGTAGTTATTCAGAAATTGTTTAAAATTAGTTAATCAGTCTTCTTTCTGTGGGTGTTCATGCATACTGGAATGAGCAAAAATACATTTTTTTCATGTTGTACCAATAAAAGAAAAAATACATTTTTACAAACTTTATTTTTATGTAAGGACTGGTATTATTTGGCAGACATCTAACAGGAGTAAATTTGAACAACATTCCTAAGTATCTCATAAGCAGAAGCAGCACAACGAAGACTTTGGATTGTCAAAATGCAAATAGTTCACAAGAACGCCCTAGTGTCATTTGCAGATCAAGTCATTTGAGCTCACATAAACCAGAAAACTTTCAAAGATTTCCAATTTGTAGATAAACAGCTGGAAAGCATCAATGCTAAATACACTTTTAACTTACTGTGATTACAAACATACTCTAGAACAAATACTAACAGGATAAAAATATAGAAGATGGGAAGAACTACCCCCTTAAAAAGGAAAAGCCATACCTAGAGCTTTGTTTTTGTCCTTAGACTCTTCTGATTGTGACGCTAGTATATGTTTTCTTTAAATAAATGCAAACAGATGTTCTGCTTGTTAAGCAACCTACCCAAGCAGCAGAGTCTGAAGAAAGGAAAGGCTTCTTTCTACAAGACTTGAAATCTATCACTTAAGGAATCTTAGTAAGTAAAAACAGCAATTCAACTTCAAGATTTTTCAAAGGCATCTTTTAAAGCCTGGCAAGAAGAACAGAGTTGTTGGCTTCAGCACTAATGCCTCCACCTATGAAGCTCAAACCCAGTAATGTAATGGTGGAAAATATTATATCCATTAGCAGAGCATGTGTGGGAATTTTGAAGACCTCACAGCCATCTTTTCTGCAAATTCATTCTTCAACTGTGAACAGCATCAAAATAATTTCTCCTGGGAGAAAGGTTGCTTCCTGAGCTACTAGACATTTGTCTTTTCATGAACACAGTTATAAATAATGAAATAACTAGTTTTTACTAACTGACAGACAGAAAAAGCCAGACAACTAATGAAAACAAATTAATAGGTAAAACTTACTGAAGTATCCCTTTCCTTTTAACATAAAAAGAAATTAAAATACAAAAAACCACAAACTATTAATGATCTTAAAATATATGCAAGATACTTTTGGAATTAAATTGAAAAGCCATAGATTTAAAGGAAAAAAATATCCATAAATGCAGTACAGATGAACTTGCCTATGCATTTAAAATAATTCTTACTATTTCCACAGAAGCCTTACAGTCTAATGCCCTGGTTTCCCAGCTCATAATCTGTAAAAAAGTCATTTTATTATACACTTCAGTGAGATTAGAACATACTGCCTATACCAAGCTGTTATGATTTTTTTGAAATAAAGCACAAAACCTTTAAAAATAGGCAGCTTGTGAGTTGACCATCAATCACTATTACTTCAGAATGTGTGAAACAGCTGTGCTATACAAATATATTGAGTGAAATAAATTATTTCTTTATACATCCCCTCCATTAGGGCAGTATGTCTTAAGTCTGTAGGTGCTGGCCTTTGCTCTTGTTCTCAGTTACCAGTTTATTCTGTTGCTGCCTTCAGCATGTGACAGATGAGAAGTTTCTGCCTAGCTACAGATAAAAACCCAATAGCCGAGAGACCTCTTTGATGTTTTTGAAGACTTCAGAGAAACAGAAAAGGCAGCATCTCTGTGTGCTTTATTCATGATATACTGAGTACATGACTTAAGCTCTTATCTTCTTTTGTTTTTCCAATGCTCCGGAATGCAAACATTTATGGCACAGAAATAAAAATGAGCTTGTTTTGAATGAAATAGGAAAAAATAAACAGGGGAAAAAAGAAAAAGGAAGTCCCAGGTCTTTTCAACTACCTTATACTACAGTATCAGAGTTGATAGTTTTATATCCAGGAAAAAATGTGGCTCATTAAGTTGCTTCACTGAAGGGCCAGAAAACCTTCTTACGTAACTTATTTCTAATTTCATGGGAATCAGTGAAAATACTTAAATTTCTCTCAAAAGCCTTTGGATAATTGAAAGCTATGACAGACCCCCTTTTCAACTACTCTGAATTTCCTGATCATTTTGAAATGACAGTGACGTCCCACAGCTCCAACCAAAACATTGCAGCACCATTCACAGCAACTACACTGGCTCCACAGTCCTTGGGGAGGAAATCCTGGTCCCTCCAGCACCAGAAGTGCCAAAGCAGCCTGGCCCACATTTATTAAAACAGACCTCCACCATTATATCCAGCTCATATTCAAAGGCCGTACAAAGGAACAAACAGAAGAGGATCACAGGTCACTACTTCAAGACCCTCTTCCTTTCAGACACAAGCAGCATTTGCAAACACATTCTTAATTAAAAAGTAACTTGCATCTGGATGTCACTGGTGGCTCCCAATTGCTTGGGGTGGGGGGGGG
>NW_009954185.1:10482926-10509098 GCF_000747805.2 Chaetura pelagica | reverse complement strand
GTCAATGAACAACACAAAATTAGACATAAACCATGACACGCATGAATAAGAGCAGCAGTAAGGCTACATGTTTCAGATGCAGAGCTAAACGTTGCAAAAACCCATACACTTCCCTAAATCTGCATATTTTCCTGTGTGTAACCCTATTTTCAAGTGTCTCAGCAAACAGAAGAAGCAAAATAAGTAAAATAGAAGAATATTTCCCTAGAATATATTTTCAAAATGAAAAGCAACCTTGTAAATACACAATACAGACAGAAAATTCTTTTTCCCTTTCAAAGCCTGCTAAGTACAGAACACTGTCAGGAAACAGCACACTGAGCTTAAAGAAAAGTACAATTTTCAACATCATCTGCCTAAATACCAGTTGCAAAAGAATGGGGCCAAATAAAACTATTCTCACAGAATCACACAGAAATCGTTCTGGTTGGGAAAGACCTTTAAGATCATTGAGTCCAACCATTAGTCTGACTCTACAGAGTCCAGTCCTAAACCATGTCCCTAAGCACATCTACACATCTTGTAAACAGCTCCAGAGATGGTGACTCAACCACCTCCCTGGGCAGCCTGTTCTCCTATTCCATTCAGTTAAATCTTCTTTTTCTTTTTGAATTCTTTTTACTTTATTTTATTTTTTAAACAAATGCAAATCTGATGGAAAATGTGTTTCCCACCAACTTTTGAATACTTCTGTGTATTTTTGCCATGGCCTTCATAATGAAGGGAGAAAAAAAAATACAAAAAAAGGGAGAGAAAATTATAAAACTCTTTTAAAACAACGACATTAACAACACCCCATTTCTCCAAAATTCTGAAGTGTCACATGTAAAACATAACAAACACATAAAAATATCTGGAAAGGTTATTCTGTTAGGAATTTTTTCCTCTACTTTCTATAGAGTTGATAATTTGTATTCATGAAAATGGAATAAGGAAAAGTAGCTAAAACATGAAGGAGCTGCAGGGATTTGTGGAAGAGAGAGATTAAAAATCGAAATCCTCTTGAACAGAAGAGGGTTTTAAAACATCTATAAAAGTACCAGAGTCAGTAACAAAGCAATGGGAGTAGGAGGCTGACTGAATAAGGATGCACTATGGACTAGTTTATGACTTTAAAAATGTAATTTAAAGTAACAATTCAGAACCACGGAGGGGAAAGAGGAAGAATAATTATAGGTCTTTAAGGAATAATTGTTTTCTGATTTGAAGACCTTGGCTTCAGAATAAAAGCTGCAACAGTTTTAATTGGATCTTTCAAGGCCATACAAGCTTTTAACAGAGATTAATTTACACTACTTTTAACTTAGGCAACATACCAAGGACCCAGTGTCTAACCTAATTTAAGCAGTGGTCAAACATTGCTAAATGTCTTTATACAAGTAGTGAATACTAATTAAACTAGGATTTTTTTTTTTTAAATTCACAGAGACAGCTTTTTAAGCATCAACTTCTATCGTTCCACTGTAATGACTGCTAAAGATGCATTTAAACTACATTTGTAGTTCAAAAGAGGACTAGAAGAAATGTCAAGTTCTTACTGCATAAATTGTCTGCTGTGTACGTGCTTCATATCCATTGCCTTTAAGGGGGGAAGTAACATTTTACTGCTCAACAAAACACAGGCAAATAAAGTAAGAATGAGCTGGATACTGCTTTCCAGCAAACTTCACAGTAAAACTGACAAATCGTCCCAAAAGAACATAAAAATTTGTTATCTCATAAAAATATGCATCATTAATGTAGGGAAGTGGGTTGCAGCCCAGAAAGGGACAACTGGCCACCAGACACATCTCCACTGCCAGCTCACTGCCTGTGATAGACAACTGTGTACATCTGTTGGAGTTCAAAAGTATGAGTCACAGAATCTGTAACACAAAAACATAACAACAAGATAAAGGCAACCCAAACGTGAGTTAATTTCTGAAAGCAATGTTCAACTACTGCAATTACAAAAAAATCAAAACTCAGTTTTTAAAATTGTGTAATTCTAGAACATATAAACAAAAATTTAAAAGTCTTCACAAATTAATGCAAATATAAATCTTCCAAAAATATTGTCTAAAAGTAATGTTAAATGAACTTTAACAGTAAAAAAAAGTTTTAAAAAGTGATTTTCAGGACTGTGAACTGGAAGGAACTGTTCACAACACATTTGATTGAGTTACTTTTATCTCATCATTAATTTTTGTTACATATTGTGTGACTCAAACACTTCAACTCTCCCATATATGCTGTTCCTTTGCAGAAAGCAGAGCACCATGAGCCAAGCCACCTGCTCCCGACGTTCTGTTCATGTTGCTAAACAAGCGCCACATTCTGGCTGGCGGCCTGTTGTCCCTGTGGTGAGCTGGCAGAGAAGATGTCTTCAGCAGGCAGCTGACAGTCTCCAGTTGTTGGCAGCCAGTTGTCTTAGACCCTTGCACAGGTATCTACAAAAGTGTCTTTAAGATTTGATGATCCTTAGCCAAAAGGAACTCGGGTTTGAATTTAGGTATTAGATTCAATGCCTACTTACAATATAGGCAAGCTTAATATCAACTATACACAAAGGTGGAACGAGACTTGTCAGTGTTAGCCATGCTTCAGAGAAGTCTCCTAGAAACAGAAATTATAAGCACACAAAGAAAGTTATTTGGACTCTTTCCAGGAAATGTCTTTGAAGTGGTTTTTTTTTCCAAGCTTTGCCATGACAGTCTATCAAACACAGTCCTTTAGCAAACTTGACTCCTTGAATTTATACGCACTCAGTGGAGGCTGGGAAAGACCTAGAGGATAATCTAATCAGCTTTCAATATAAGGCTGTTCATTGTCAGTAAGAGATGAAAATAAGAGCCAAATGCCTTCTGCAATAAACTGTAGAAACCTGATGTTTTATTAGAATACCATAATAATCCCATGGGTAGGTGAAAAGGTGAGTGTACAAAAGACTGCATTTATTAGATTGTATAATAGTAACTAAAACCTAATTTATTAACACACCAAATTATCATCAAGGACAAGTCTGATTTAAGAATCCACTTTGTGATTTGCAGAAATGTCACATCACTATAGCACGGTGTCCAAGAACCTCTGTGAACTATAACGTTACTTGACAGAAAAGGCACCTACTCTCCAGTTACAGCTCAAATCCTACCCCAGCTATCAGGCATATGAGCCAGAGGTCAATTCTGTTCATTGGCTACCTGGCCTAATGGTAAGGGCGCTGCATGAAAGCTTCTGTTCCATAACAAACTGTCATGAAGTGGTGCAAAAGAAGCCATCCTTTATGTGTTTTTTTACCCTACTCAGGCCTACTCCATTACCCCAATAGTACAGCTTTCCCATACAAGAATACTTGATTGTATCATCAAAATTATTTCAGATTTTGTTGCTGTTGTTGCTGTTCTACAATAAATACTAATCTTGCTTTAATAAGAAACTTCAGTGTTGAAGTTGTAGTGTAAAAGTTCAGTGTAATGTAAAGTTGTACTGTTAAAATTACCAAGGGAATGTTATGCCATGCATAATGCCTCCTTCAAATTGCAATTCCCACTTTTTGATCACTGTTATATTTTCTAGAATTCCATTACATGTGCTGGCAGCCCAGATTTTGGATGCCTTAAGAAGAAAAACCTGTAATGCCCTGCTATTCTGAATTAACCATAATTGTTATGTCATAAGGATTCACATTCACTCCAATGAGTTGATCTGATCTTTTCTGCATTGTTCCTTATGCATAAGGTACACAACATAGCAATGTCTGGGCAAAGTAGAAAAATTTAAAAATTAAAAAATTATCTTCAAGAATATCTAAGCATCTCTTAAATTGCTGTTATGTGTAACCCTTTGACAAAGCAGAAAATTATTTTACTCACATCAAACAAGACAAATGAAGGTCTTGACAAATATGAATCTATGACTGACATATTAATTCAAAGAAGACTCTCAGTGCCAACTTTCATCTAGGCAAGTATCTTAAAAGGGTTTGGCATTATTTTTACAGCAGTAAATAACTAATTTAATGTACCGTTGAGCTGACTGCTTAGACTAGTTTCTGGTCATGTAATCACTGAAGACCAGTCAATTCTGCTGAAAATGGTGAGGTGAAACAAAAAACAGAATAGCCCTTTTTTGACAGATAATGCAGTCTGTATAACGTTTGCTCTTCAGGAGACAATATTTCTAAGAAGAAGATTATCATAAGGTATTGGTCTTCTGCCGTGCATGAGGAGCGAGCACTACCTATGATAAAGCTGTATTACAATCACTTTGTTTGTATTATACCAAGTGATTTTAAAATTATTCATGTTATCCTGTGGATGCCAGTACAGCAGAGGATAGCAAAAGAAGTAACAAAATGGAAAGATGCCAAGAGGTGGAGATGCAGAGTGCTTCCCCCAATCAAGGACTAATTAATTCATGTACACAGAGTCAATAAATATGCAGCAGCTACATAAAACAGCTGATTTCCTTTAATGATGCTTCATTTTTCTAAATGTTTATTACAAACTAATAGCAATCTGGCAAGGTAACTGGCTCACACCGCGTCACACTTACAGCAAAGGCATTTCATGTGACAGAAGGATCACATTTGTAACAAAGCCATTTCAGGTTGAGCATAAATTACAATCCTCAGTATAGATTTGCAAGATGAAGAGGTTACCTGCTTTGTATAACAACACTGACCATTTAAAAAAACAGCAAAACCCAAACCCAAATTAAGAGAAATTTCTGAACACCCAAAAAATAGAAATAACTTATGCACACAAAAATACTGAGAATAAAAAGCTTAATTATTATTCCCACTTCACACAGCTAAGACAGAGGAAAAACAAAATCATCGAAAGATATTAATCCAAAGTCCAAGGAAGACTTTGAAAAATCAAGTTTACTGAATCAAGGACCTCCAGTTCAATCAAAACAATTACTCTTCCTCCAGAGACAGCTCCTTGCCAGTTTTTGAAGCAATATGGCTTTAGGTTTAGATTTCTAAAATAGTTTCTATCACTCAACCCATTACTTGTCTTATTTGGTGAAATGCAATCCAGCATTTTTGTTTAACACACTGAAATAAATTAAACTCAAAATGGTCCCACATGTTCTCTCTGTCTGACCTTCTCTTTCACGAGGAATTAACTGTTCTGAAAACTAATCTATCTGACTGGGGCATTCATACTTAGAAATCTGTACTGCTTGCCAAAGGTCAGCTCTGATCATCTCTTCACTCTAATGCTGCCCTCTTTCTGTGTAAATGTTATGCTTTATTCCCCAAATAAATCTCACAGGCCATGTTTACGGGTGTTTGTTTTAAGCAAACATAAATTTGACAGCCATGATTAGAATTTTTCAGGAGGTTTGATTCCATCTTAGAAAAGTTAAATTGGACTTCTAAAAATTCATCAGACATGTAGGAGAAAGTAATCTGATATTCCTCCTACTGCAGAAAGCCTTGCATATTTCCTGAGTGCTGTCATAACCCTCTTTCAATTCTCTGCACAGAAAATAAAGAACTCCAAAAAATAAACTGCTGAATTGGAATCCATAATTACACACAATTTCTGTGTGTGAATATAACAGAGTCTAAGGGACCAATACATTCTCTTCCATTGGTAGTTCGATAAGACAGCAGAATATTTAAATGCAGGTACTTAACAGTAAAGGGAATCAGCACCTAGAAGCAAAACAGCAAGAACCTCAAATGCTCTGAGTTATTTTAACCCTTGTTTGCTTCAGAATCACACAGCACAGCAACAGCACTCATAAAACTACACTTCTCTACAGTAGACTGTGAGGACCATCATGCTTAGATTACCAGTCCAAGTACTATTCATAGGACTGTTTGTGCAAATATGCTCCTCACTCTTTGTGAATGGTCAAGGGAAAAGAATGAATGCATATATGTGTCCTGGTTTCAGCCAGGATGAAGTAAAATTTCCTTTTACTGATTTTTTTTTCCTTCACTGAGCTCTCTTTCAATTAGCAGAAAGTTTTCCAGCTAGTGGTCTGATAAAGCTGGAATGTTTATGTTGCTGCCGGGACTTCAAGGTCACTTCACTGTACTTGTTCAAACTGCAGCCTCAGATGCTAAGGGAGCAGAAGAGTCGTATCTGCAGCCCTCCCATAGGGAGGAGTGGACTAGATGGACAGCAAAATTGGCCAGAGATACTCAATACATATATCTACATAAGCTTGATGTAGGGTCAGGGATCATGGAAGTCTGCTTCCTTCCAGGCTCTTCCCTTCTCTTCCATCCATGGCCAGCATCCAGGAGGACTCCATCTATCCATAACCATTGATCCCTAGGCTTGTGCATTCCTGACCCTCAGAACTCTCCCCTCAGCTCCTGTCTGCTCTGCCTCTCTCTCCGGCAGCTCTGGGACACTTCAGAACTGTTACCAGTTAAGGAGAGTGCCGTGGTAGTAGCTGGGGGTGCAGAGAGGCAATAGGTTTTGCACGTTCCTGCATATACTTGCAAATAATTCTACTTATTTTCTTTTACCATTGGTAATTAATACGAGCTGTCTATTTTAGTATTCAATACGCAAAGTCTCTCTCTCTCTTAACTCTCTCTCTCCTTCCCTACCTGGGGTGGAAGGAGGAGGGGATCAAGAGCATTCTTCTCACTAGTTTAATTGTTAATCCTGACTCAAACCGTAAGGATGTGTGTGCACATTCATACACATCTATCGAATGCAGCTACCAGTTGGCACCCACGATTTCACACTTGGCTCCCCTAATGTAAAATGGACATGCTCCAATCACAGAGCTGTAGCTATAGCTCTGAACTAGAACACTCATACATGCAAATCCACCTTCTTAGGTATGCGTATATAACAAAACTCTTCAGTATTTTTAATCTGCACATTACAGCTATGCAGCAAGAAATATTTTTTGTTCTGGGTCACCTAACATACAAATGTGCAGGTGTACAAATACCAAGACAAGTCTTTGTAGACAGAGTTGCATGAAACATTGTTCAAACATTTTCTACCTGAGACTCACATTCAAAGGTGATATTTAACAATTATGTTGGCTACAGACCAGATTTCTGCACTAAATAAACTCATAACTAACGGAGTTCAGGGAGGGCTGAACATTTACAGTAAAAGAAAATTTTGATATTATATACTTATTTGTGTCCAACATTTACTTTAACATTTGTGAAGACATGTCCTGATATTTTTAATTGCTGATTCAAAATAAACAAGATCCAAGACAAGGAAACACTGAGAAAGGCATTTCCTCCCCTTTTTTAGCCATATTTTGTTCTTCATGTGAAAGACCTATTTTGGCATATGAATCTAGGAATATCAAGCAAGGGACACCACACATCTTAAAAGTTAAAATTAAAGTCCCTTCTTTGACAAATTCAGACAGAATGCTTTACTACCACCAGTTTATGAGTTACTTGCTCCTTTTTCTGCAGTTTTACTTGCTCTTCCTTCCTTTATTAAATAATGGGAAAACCATAGAGACTGGTAGCCAGGAAACTCAGCAGGACTGTGCGTGATGTAAAGACTGTATTTTTTTAATATGAACACAGTACAATTTAGGAGGCCCAATCACCAGTGACAAAGGTTCTCCTTGTGTCAAAGCTTTGCCCCAGATATGCTGTTTGTTGTGGATATGCACATGTGGACTGACATAGAATTTATCAATGCTGGTATTGAACACATTCTTTGCATTAAGCACACACGAAAGGTGGTGGCTCCCATGTGGCATTATGCATTGCAACATATAAAAAATTCAGAGTTTTTAATACTGTGCACTTAAACTTTTATATATACCATGCCCTGATCATAATATATGCATAAAAGTAATTACACATATAACTACTCTTGTGCATATTTGCAGAGTACTTTAAATTAAGTGGATTAATTTAGATAATATATTTTCTTAAATTGACCTTATTTGTGTCTCCATTAAAATATTATCAGTGCAACTACAACAGTGTCATATTAGCATCAGAATGCATATTGCTATAACCTAGAAAAGTCCTTAGCTGTTTATGACCAATCTCAGAGGACCAAAATATTCCATATTCATGTCTACATGCCAAATATATTCTGAAGGGGAAACATTTACCCAAGCACAGCAAATGTATTGTTTTCTTGAATATAAACTGTGCTCAATATACAACACCGTAAAAAGCTCATTTATGCCTTAAAACTTGGTAAGTGAAATGAAGGAGGAAAGTCAGTGTCAGTCCAGTCTTTAAAAAAGGCAAGAAGGAGAACCAGGTTAACTACAGGCCAGTCAGCCTCACCTCTATCCATGGAACAGCTTGTTCTTGGTGCCAACTCAAAGCATGTCAAGGAAAAGAGGATTATCAGGAGTAGTCAACATGGATTGACCAAGGGGAAGTCATGTTTGACCAATCTGATGGCCTTCTACAATAGCATAATTGGATGGATAGCTGAGGGGAGGGCAGTGGATATTATCTACCTCAACTTCAGCAAGGCTTTCAACACTGTCTCCCAAAGCCAAACTGGTTGGGAACTGGCTGCAGGACAGAGCCCTGAGAGCTGTGGGATGTGGGGCAGAGTCTAGTTGGAGGCCCATGTCTAGTGGTGTTGCCCAGGGATTGGTACTCAGTTCAGTCCTATTCAATACATCCATCAATGACCTGAACAAAGAGACAGAGAGCACTCTCTGCACATTTGCTGTTGACACAAACCTAGGAGGAGTGAGTGGGTGACACACCTGAAGGCTGTTCTGCTATTCAGCATGACATGGACATGCTGCAGAGTTGGGCAGGGCAAAACCTAATGAAATTCAGCAAGGGCAAGTGTAAAGTGCTGCATCTATGGAAAAACAGCCCCATGTATCAGAACAGGTATGGGGCTGAACTGCTGGACAGCAGCTCTGGGGAAAAGGATATCGGTGTCCTTGTGGAGAACAGGATGACCATGAGCCAACAAAGCACCCTTGCAGCCAACAAGGCCAATGGGCTCCTGGGGTGCACCAAGAAGAGTGTGGCCAGAAGGTGGAGGGAGGTTATCCTCCCCCACTCTACTTGCCTTGATGAGGCCACATCTGGAGAACTGTGCCCAATTCTGGGCTCACCAGTTCATGAAGGACAAGGAACTACTGGATAGAGTACAGCACTGAGCCACTAAGATGATTACAGGACTGAGCATCTATCATATGAGGGAAGGCTGAGAGAGCTGGGTCTGACTGAGGAGGGATCTCCTAAATATCTAAAGGGCAGGTGTCAGGAGGATGGGGCCAGATTGTTCTCAATGGTGTCCAGAGATAGGACAAGGGGCAATAGGAGCACAAGCTGGAACACTGATGGTTCAACCTAAACATAATGAAAAACTTCTTTACTGTGAGGGTAACAAAGCACTGGAAAGGCTACCTAGGATTCTTGTGGAGTCTCCATCTGGAAACATTCAAAACCTGGCTGGATGTCTTCTTGTGTAACCTACTGTAGGAGATCTTCAGAGGTCCCTTCCAACTCCTATTATTTGTTGATTCCATGGTTCTGTGAAGTTACATGTATTATTTTCCAAATCAAAGAAGACTACAAAACATAGCAAAGTTGAAGCTTAATTAGCTGAGTTTCAAATTCACTGTTTAAGAGTATTAAAAAAAAAATTTCAAAGCCACTTCCTGGAATTGAGAGACACTAAAGTTAAATTATTCTTCCTGAATAGCTTTATAGCCTCCATCACGTTCATTCTGATCTGTAAGAACATTCATCCTAGTAAGATTTTAGCCTAGGGTAACAGATTAATGTTTCACTTTTTTATAGGCCTGACCTTGTTTATAGTCCATGCTCTTTTTCAGTTTAACCTTGCTGTTGTGATCAGCTGTAAAACAAATGCTGTATTTTTAACAGAAAGAGTGAGTTACAAATGTTAACACTACTTTCCTGTCAATGAAAAAACATTATTAACATTAATCTTCTCTCCTCACAAAATCTTATTAAACAGTATTCTAACTTATACTGAGATAAATTGCTCCCTTTACTGTCTGAATTCTGAAATATTAATGAAGGGCATAATACAGAAGTAATTTTTTTATTATAATCTTTGATCTTTACCATTGTGGTATGTGTACCAGAGCTGACCAAGTAAGTCAGTATAATCCATTACTGAATTTTTCAATTTATAATTCAGTGAAAATGTGGATTCTGCTAGTCAAAAAGCAAAAGTACAATTTTATTCAAGAATCTTGTTAAGTTTCTTCCCTCCACCCCTTGCCCCACCCCTTGAAATATGTGAGATAACATCATGTCAAAAACAACCAAAACCACCTCCACAAAATTAATTAATACAGATTGGTTTCAGCAGATCCTGTGTCCCAGGTTACCATTTATGTTTATATAATTTTCCACTTCTTTGGCAGCTTAATGCAGCTTAATATCCAGCAAAATTGTATCTACGGATACAATTACAATTACAGGCATGTGATTTGTATACCATAAAGGTGGTTAACCCAACAGTTGAATGAAATCTGAGTGATTTACCCTAAATATGCCAACAAGTCATGAGCAAGAGGACAAAAGTTATGAACATATGAGCTTGTGTTGATGCTTGTGAGGACTTCCTCCCTGAGTCATCAGCCACTATTGAGCAAACCACAACTAAACTGTAGAGATCTACCATGGGTGTCATTAGAGGATAAGGAAATTGAAGTAAGCAGTGGGGTTGGATTTCTGAGGCAAACACCATTCTCCGAGGTATTGTACAAATTTAACTGTGCTAAAATAATGAAAGAAATAACACTGCTTGCTATTATCACAGCTGAGAAACTTCACCACTGTGAAATGTCAGCTCAAGGCCTACAGAACCCCTTAAACTTAGAGTATGTTGTGTTTTGGGCCTAACACAACAACAAAGAACCAGCCATGTGGCTGCTCACTCAACTGTCCCCGCTAAATACACACACACACTGGGATAGGGAGGACAAAGCCCAACTAGAAGCTCATGAGTTGAGACAAAGGGCAAGGAGGGTTCTTCACTGATCAAGGTCACAGACAGAACACTCAACTTGGGGAAAAATAGTAATTTAACACTAATCAAATACACACAGGACACAGACAACACACAGGGCAGGGCTTGCATATGTTACCCCCCCCTCCCTTCTTGATTAACAGTTTCCTCCTTTCCTCCCTTAAACTAAAAATGTATTTCAGTGCTTTATTTTAGTTCATTTTATGAATTTTCCTTAAGGTGAAGATGTAAATTAGATCTTAGCTCCTCAAATTGTATAGGAAGACAAATTTCTAATTTAAACACCCTCTTATTATGAACACTTAAATTCGACTATTTGAGCACTTAATTATGAAACAGTTACTGATTCCCCTAAGAATCACACTGAAACAAATTTGTAAGTAGAACTTAATTGGAACTGTAATATGATTAACAGAAAAGCTACAGATGAAATATGAAGTGGAAATGTGGCTGCTGCCACAGTTACATGCTCATGAGATAAAATGTTATAAACAAGAAAAAAATTAATCCTCTTAAGTCAAAACTTATCTAACTGTAAATAGAGTCAGAGCCAGCTCTTGACCCAAAAGGTTCAGTCAGTCTTGTTGAATCTAATAATTCTTTGCAAAAAAGGATGACAGTACTCATTGGCAGATGGCAACCACAGTGGACCAAAGTGGAATCTTGAAGCTCATTAACAAAAGCAGCGTCCTTCAAGATAGTAAGAATAATCAACATCATTGTTAAAAATATTAAATTTTAAGTATGTTTTCTAGATATTCTAGCCATCTTCTCATGCAAGCACTTCCAACTTACTACAACTTGTATATTTTCTAATACTCAATATTAAAATACCTCCACAGAGCTGGTAATGAATAGGATACCTGTGGCCACAACAAAAGCAAAAGGCAATCCATAACACATTAAAGGTGTAAATTTAGCCTTCCACTTTTGGCAACAGAAATGTCAAACGTGGTAACAGTTTAATGATGTTAATCTATCTCCCAGGATACTTCATTTACAAAAATTACCATACAAATTGTTCTCCAAGGGTTTGTAATAGAATGGAAAAAGTGAAGGTTAGCTGTGAGGGAGAGAACAAAATAATGGAAAAGCACGTGGTACTTTGAAGGTCCTCACAGACTTTCCCTAGATGGGAAACTCACTGAACTGCCCAATATATGTTCTACTGTGTCACTGTAGACTCACACACAACTACCACCTTTCGTTTGCAGGGTTTGTATTACATCACACACTTTCCTTTGCCACCTGAACTTCCTTGACACAAACTATCTATTGTTTCAAGCTTTCTCACTTGGGATTAGCAGACGAAAGGATATGTACAAGTTCAGCAAGCGGAAAGAAACTAGTCCATACTGTAGCTCATACTAGAAATACGCACATAAACACCAATACATGGTTTGTTCAACCCATGTACTCTTCAGACTAAAGACAAGAGTCTTCATATCCTCTCTCTTCCCTTTCACCACCCTTCATTTCTTCAGCTGAACATAAATCATCTTTCTCCCTCTCATCAGACTTTTTGCCAACAGTTTACAGTGTTAAGTGTCATATCCAATCAAAATTTTAAAGCACCCTATTTTAAACCTTTCAGACAGAGCATTTCCATGATATTCATCTGTGACTCCAACATTTTTGACAGTCTAGGGGCTGCACAAGAGCCTCTACCCCTTATAGGCTATGTCTTGTTACAAAACTACTTCTGGGAAATGGATGTTCTCTCTCCTGAAACAAGTAGAAGGCCACTGGTTGCAAAGGAGGCATGCTGTCATTTCCATGCTTTGCAATGCAACTTCACCTGAACTGGCCAGTCACACTGACAAAAAAACACTGGCCTGTTGAAGAATATGCGTGGGGCTTTTGCCCCTGTGTGGCAGGTGCAGCAAGTTAAGTAATAATCTTTATACTGGCCACCTTTTTTTACTAGTAAAGGATGAAACCATTTCTGCTGCATCACAGCTATCTTCCCAGCAAGATCTCAACACAGGCTATCAATAGTGAGGTAAGGAAAAAAGTATGCATAACTTAACAGGCTGAAATTTTGCAGTGAAACTTTAAGGTCAGTGAGAGCAAAGATTCAAATATTTACTCGACCTCTTGACCTGTGGTTAAGAATCTTGTTCAGAAACAGAAAATGTGTTTCATAATTATAAAAAAGGTATTTGGCATTCTACCTACCACACCTCCACTTCTGATGAACACTGAGAACCGAGATAACTGCAGTTTGTCTAGTCCATAGTCATTATTACCATATCTTTCATAAACATATTCTAAACCCTTCTAGACAATGTCTGACACCAGGATTGCAACTGGAAGTATTAAAGCAAGTGTGGACAGTATTGCATCTTTTCTCCTTGAGTTACATAATTTTCCAATAAGATGACAATAAGAAATAAATTTACTTGTTTTTTCCTGTTGAAAAACTAAGTTCTACTCACAGTGCACTTCCTCTTTTAATTTTATGCATGGGCACTTCTTACAGTTCCCAAAACTTTCACAGTTCTTTTTAGAAAGAAAAAAATGAGCAATTTTTTTGCTATTCTTTGCTAGATACAGATTCGTTTTTCTTCAGAAACTCATGCACCAGCAGGCTTAAACAATGTTTGGAACAAATTGCTGGTTTGTACTACTTATCTCATATATCTTTCACACTACTAGTTCCATTATGTGGAATAATAAAATAAAAGAGCTCAGCTAATAAGCCATCCATTGATTTGATGTTCATTCTCATAGAATGTAAGTTAAGTGTGATCTCTGCAAAGCTCAGAATTGCAAAGTTTGTGCTCTTGAGAGTCATTACTAGAGACAGAGACATATGCTCTTGGGAACGGCATGTAGCGACAGTGTTTACTCAGACAAATCTAGTGTTACAATTATACCTTAACCGTGCAAGATAATAATGTTATTTCACACCAATTTTAATATAGAGTATTAATTATATTAAATACAACTGTAATTACTACAGAGTAGCAATCTATCTTCCCATAACTGTTCAATTTGTGAAGACAAGAAAGTTGTATTACATTAATCTCTTTTTGAAAGAGGATTATCCTATGCTATCTCTATTTAAATGTACACACATGTGCCTGGAAAGACATCACTTACTACGACAAAAGTACTGCTGTGGGCCTGAATGTAAAACTCAGAATATAAAAAAGTGCTATTAAACTAAAAGACTGGAAGACACAGACCAAGCTCTGTTGTCGGTTTTTAAACCTGTCCCACACTGTGTTATTTAGAATGGCTGTTACACTAACGGAAACACACCACAGTATTCACCCACTCATCCCAGCAGAGACTAGACAACCCCAAGCAAAAGCTGAATTACACAGCACTATCATCAGAAATGGTCCAGATGCACTTTTAGAACACTTGACCCATTCACAAAGAAATTGCCTAAAGAAGAACAGCCTGTATGAATTTAGAGGAATCTTGCTGGGGCTGTACTGCAGATTTGCTATTTTCAGCCCTCTTACCTGCTTCACATACAGCTTGGAGTTAAGGGCCAAAGAGATATGGGCCACCTTCCATTTGAAAGCTGGAATTCAGAGCAAAAAGGAATTACTGAAAAGTTGGCAACTATGATCACATAAAGGTTCATGTAGATGCAGGGGTTTCTCTTGTTCTGTTTTAAGGTACTATAAATTACTTGGTACTCAAGGTTCACCAGGTTTGTCCATGTGGGCAATTACAGTAGAAAAACAAAATATGCTAATTTCATCAGAGTTTCAGACATGGTCATTTTCTCAATAAAACAAATAATTTCATTTCAATAAAGTGTACAAATAATTATTAAAAAAACACTTCTTTTCTTCTAATAGATTGTCTCTAGTAATAGCAACACTGCTCTGATAAACAGCATGATCTGGTAACGCTGAAGTATTTACATGTATATGCTTTCAAGAAAGACTAGGTTATTTACAAATAATGTTATGGTGGTGGCATTTTTTTGAACAAAGAAGTAAAACAAAGAGGTAAGAAAGCTTCAAACAAAATTAACAGTTTAGAAGAAAGTCTGACTCTTGATACAGCATTTTTATATAGACAAACGTCAGCTGGTGAAACCTATCCATAGATCAGCTTACAAAGACTGCAGAATATTATTGTCTTCTAATAGTTTTACAGAAAACACCATACAAATAATAGTTAACTCACATAAACTCTATTATGAGAAGAGTTTTTCTCTGTAAAATGTAATTTACTTTTCAAAAGAACATAGACTTTAAAGAAAAAAAAAAAAGTGTTGTTTTTTTTTTCCAGTTTGCTCCATTGTATAAATCTCCTATGTCCAACCACAGTGTGCCAGTGATTTACTCAGTATTATTTATCAAATAAACAAACTAACAAGGAACCCTAAATATAAATTCCCATTACTTTGTGGTTGTTCTTCTTCTGCTTGTCTAGCCCACCACCTCAGATATGTAAAAAAAAAACAAACCTGTTTGAAATTGTCATTTCTAGCATTCCAGCCACATCTACTACAAAAATATTTATACATATATTGTATAAGATTTGTTCAATGCTACTTTTCTTAGTTATTACCATCCTGTTCCTGAATGCTATACAGCAACATGTTTCATAACAAAATATACAGCAAGCCATGATATTTTTTAGCTAGTTCTTTGTACTTGGGAAAAAACCAAGCATGGAATTCCAAAAGAAATTAAAAAAGGCCACCACGCTTTCAGAATATTCAGTCCACATCTTTAAAAATCTGGGCATCCAAATAAAAACTTTACTGCAATATGTCTCCCTTCAAGACCACATTTACTCTTAAAAGATCCTGTTGCACTTCTAGTTAAAACATACGCATCTTACCTAATAATAATAAATAGATTGAAAGAACATTCCCAAGTACTTTTAAGGGAAAGAACACTAACTATTTTGCCAAGCGAATTTCTGATGCAAGAATTTTCTGAGGGAAATGCTTGTTTTTCCAGATAACTTACTTAAATTGTTATTTTCATGAGAGTTAGAGAGTTCTCTAATTTGGAAATGTACCCAAACCCTCTATGTTCTGGGTATGCGTAAAAGCTTTACTCCTTTCACAATCTATTACAAAAATGAACTAATTGATAACATGACAAAGAAGATAGACTGCTGTCCTACTGCAACTGCAGGTTAATACACAGAATCAGACAGGAAATTTCTACCTCATGTTAATGTGTTCCTTATTGCCACTTAGTAACTTAATATTATAAAATCCTGCAAATAATCAACCACAGATAGGGTGACTTTGCCATTGTTGTGATGACTATCAGACAATACAAGACTAAAATAATAAGATTTACATTCACCTACAACTCCTGTGCTACAGACATATGCATTTGAAAATATCAGAAAACAACAGGCAGCTTTAAAATGCTCAAGAATAAGGAACACAAAACAGCAAAACTGATTTTGTTTTCAACCCATACATTTTTGCTTTCACAGTTTGTGATTACCCTCTACTTCTTTCCTCCTTGATCATGCAAAAATTAGAATTGGTAAATGAGAGGAAAAAAAAGGGAAGGAAAATCTGTGTATTTTGAACCAACCTATAACTCCAATTAAACATCTTCCAAAACTTAAATTTAATTAATTAAACAACAGTTGTGGTGTTTGGGGTTTTTTTTCATGAAAAAAATCAACTGAACTCAGAGGCGAGATTCACCGTTATAGCACAGTGAGTCCCAACTAGGCTGGGGCTTGTCATACATACAAATACATAATCCTACATCCTATATTCACTCATTGTGTTCTTCTGAAACAGAACAAAAATAATGGAAAACAAACAAACCAACCCCAAAGCAACTCAAAAGCAGATGGAAGTAAAGCAGTTCTTCCTGCCAATAGTCAATTTCCTTACACATGCTAACCACTCCCTGGTCAGTTCTTGTTATATGGACTTTCTATAGAATTTCTACATGTAGGTGAGAATTGAGGCTCAAGCAGATGGTCCTGAAATAGTTTTGTAGCTTGATTTAACATTATCTAAACTCAATAGCAAAACTGACACTGGGACTCTGTCTGCTTGCCTCCCATAAAAGTTAAATAGAAGTGCAATTCCTCCAGTGATCTGGTTTATTTTGGTTTTGTCCCCATAATGGTAGTTGGTTTACTCATCTTAAAAGATCGTTTGTATTGAAACCTCTTAAAAAATATTAGCACTTAAGCTGTAGCTCTGCAAAGTAATTGTGTTCAAGCAGTCCCAAAGGCACCTTTGGGTTTCATAAGAATAAATTATATGAACATCACCAAGGCTACACAGGTCCATGACTAGTCAGGTTTATGTAGCAAAGCAGATGAACTCAGTGAACTGCATGAGCTCTTTTTTGGTTTGGGGTTTGTTCTTTTTTTGGTTGTTAAAATTTGTCAACATTTACTTCCATTTTAAAAAGCAAGGAAAATCTTGCTGACTACATATACAATATTCTGTCTACAGATACACATTGCAACAGGCTTGTGTTCTGTCCCCATTTACACAGCCAGCAGTAATACACTTCATCCATCATTCCACTGAAACACATTCATGCATAGAAAAATACTGCATATTTTAACAGCAGTGCTAAAGAAGAAACAAAGAAAAGGCCTCTGCAAAGAAGAGAAAAACCCTGTAGTTGCTGCACCTGCTCTTACTTCCATTAGAAACAAACACAGATGACCTCAGGCTATCACTACCTTTCTCAGCTTTCACTGAGCTTAGCACACTGGGGTCATGAGACATTAGGAAGGCAGGTGCTTCCACAGTAACTATCCAGAGCTTCTACCTGCCCTCTAGTACATATTTTCCCTAATTGTACTACATCTAAGATCCCATTTAGTTCTGTTATCCCAGACTTGAGGGACAAGAGTGATCTCCAAAATACCAAAATAGATTTCTATCATGAGCTGACAATCTCTCATAGTCAATAAATTCAGTTCAGAACCACATTTTCAAGGATAAAAGAGATTATGTGTATTGCTAGTAAAAGGTAAAGTAATGCAATGCTGTTGCTCAGAGAAGGAAAACCTAGTTCTTACTGGACTAGATAGGGAGAAAGTTAAGTTAATAAAAAGAAGGCTCTTTTACGTGAAAAGTGCACTGATTCTTGCCTCTGTTGTACACCTAATATCAAACTGTAATAGACTGGGTTGCCTAAATAAAACGTTTTACACAGAATTGTCATGGTTGGAAAGGACCTTTGAGATCACCAAGTCCAATGATCAGCTCAAAACAAAATAACAAGAAAAAAACCAAAAACAACTTTAAAACAACCAGCCACACACACTCCACCAAAAAAAACCAAAACACAACCTTGGCCACTAAAACATGCCCTGAAGTGGCACATCTACATGTTTCTTCAATACTTCCAGGGAGGGGGACTCAACTGCCTCTCCAGATAGCCTGTTCCAGTGTCTTTCAGTATACAACTTCTTCCTAATATCCAATCTAAACTTCCCCTGCTGCAACTTCAGACTATTTCCTCTGGTCCTGTCATTATTTACATGGGGGAAGAGATCAACACGCACCTCACTACAACCTCCTTTCAGGCAATTGTAGAGGGCAATGAGGTCTCCCCTCAAGACTCCTTTTCTTCAGACTAAATAACCTCAGTTCCACCAGCTTCTCCTTCTCTGACTTGTTCTCTAGACCCTTCACCAGCTTGGTAGCTCTCCTCTGGACAATCTTTTGCACCTCAGTGTGCTTCTTATAGTGAGATGGCCCAAAACTGCACACAGTATTCAAGGTGCAGTCTCACCAGAGCCAAGTACAAGGGCATGATCACTTCCCTACTCCTGCTGGACACACTATTCCTGATGCAGGCCAGGATGCTATTGGCCTTCTTGACCTACTGGGCACACCAGTGGCTCATGTTCAGCCAGCTGTCTATCAACACCCCCAGGTCCTTTTCTGCTGGGCAGATCTCCAGCTTCTCTTCTCCAAGCCTGTAGACTGGCATGGGGTTGTTGTGACTTAAGTGCAGGACCCAGTATTTTGCCTTATTGAACCTCATACAATTGGCCTCAGCCCATTGATCCAGCCTGTCCTGTCCAGGTCCCTCTGTAAACAGCCTTCCCACCCTCAAGCAGATCAACAGTTCCATCCAATTTGGTGTTGTCTGCAAACTTACTGCGGGTGCAATCACCTCATCCAGATTATTGATAGATATTTTTTATTCCATCAGGAAGAAAATACCATAAATTTTATTTTCCCCTGTCATTCAGAAAAAAAAAAAAATTGTCATGTTTTACCTACTTCACTTCAGACTTTTTGCATATATTTTCTGTGCTCTGGCAGTGTCATTTGACAAAAGACATACAGGAACTAAAACTTTTTTCTTTTTTTTTTCCCCAGAGTATGAAGAAAAGGACTAACTATAACACAGAACGAACTAAATCAAGCTGTTAATAATGTAATTGCGTTAAAAAGAATTACTCTGCCTTTTATTAATATTACATTGAAGATTATTTTCTCTCACATTGTGTTACCCTAGTAAACTGTCCTTAACTCAATTCACGAGTTTTACCTTTTCTTGTAATTCTCCTCCCCGTCCTCCAAAGGGGGAGAGAGTGAATAAGTGTTTGTGTGGTTCTTTGTTGCTGGCTAGGCTTAAACCATGACAAGCAGTTGTCAAAGAAAAACAAAACGAAACAAAACATTATCATTTTATCATTTACACACTAGGAAACAACCTGTAACAAAACACAAATGGTTGATACTTCAGTATGCACATTGCTTCCATCTCTAAATATGTATTCCATGCAAAAGGCAGAGTAACTTCAACCAAGTAACTTCAAAAACTTTTGGGGGGAACTTATAATAACATGTATTTTCAACAGCCACCTACATGCCATTCTCTAATGCAAAGAAAAGTAGAAGTAGTATGAAGACAACTTTTTTTTTTTTTTTTTTTTTTTAAATAAAAGATTGAAAATCTTTTCCCAATAAATCTTGCCCAACACTTGAACAGACAATGGAAAAATTTTCTGCAGACAAATAAACCATCCCTAAATATTACCTCTTTTTTCACATGGAAAAAAAATAAGCCTGGTGAAATACAAAACTTTCTTCAAAATCTGATAGTAGTGCTTCCCTCATAGTCTACCCTTCCACTTTGCTTTGAACCCCAAAAGACCATTTTTCCTCCTGCAAGGAGGAAATTCACTTACTGGGTCAGTAAATTACAATTTTCAGTCTGCAGTCAACAGGAGATTCAAATCCTACAAGCAGGAGAGGTGAAAGTCTACTGGCTCAGTAGTGGCATAAAAGATGCAGCTCCTGAGCTTCAGTGCTGATGGCAGCTCATTGTATACCCATGAGCAGAACAATTCCCTCCCTTATCTCTGTCTCCCCTTTGTAAAATGAGACTCCACTAAAATTCTCCCTATGCCCATACAGGATGTTGAGGGCAAATGCAAATGCTGTGTGCTCAGATGAAAACTTCTATTAAATCAACACCAATGTAAATGCCTGAGATTATGTCTTCTATGACAAAGTAAACCACTTGGTTGATGCAAGGCGAGCGGTCATCTACCTGAACTTCTCCAAGGCTCTTGAGATGATTCCCCACAGCCTAGTCCTAGAGAAACTGACTCATTACAGCCTTGACAAGTGGTTTGTGCAGTGGGTGGGGAACTGGCTGACAGACCACACTTAGAGGGTGATAGTAAATAGTTCCTCCTGTGACTGGCAGCTTGTTACAACTGGGGACCCCCAGGGATCCATACTGGACCCAATGCTGTTTGACATCTTCATAAGTGAGCTGGATGTTGACATCAAGAGCACCCTGGTGAAGTTTGCTGGTTACACCAAGATGAGTGGAGAGGTTTACACTCCAGAAGGGAGAGCTGCCTCCAAGGATGGCATAAACAGGCTGGAGGAATGGGATAGGAGGAACCTTATGAAATTCAACAGGGAGAAGTGTAAGGGACCTGGGAACACATAACCCAGAAGTGCAGTTCAGGCTGGAGAGCCTGGGGGTCTTGGTGGATAACAGGCTCAACATGAGTGAACAGTGCGCTGCAGTGGCAAAGAAAGCCAACAGGATGCTGGGCTGCATCAAGGGCATCACCAGGAGAGATAAAAAAGTCATAATTCCACTCTACTCAGCACTTGTCAGACCATACCTGGATTATTGTGTTCAGTTTTGGTCCCTGCTCTACAAAAAGGATGCAGACAGGCTGAAGAGGGTCCAGAGAAGGGCCACAAAGATGATCAGAGGACTGGAGGACCTGCCATGTGAGGAGAGGCTGAGGAAACTGCATTTGTTCAGCCTTGAGAAAAGAAGGCTTTGTGAAGACCTTATTACCATGTTCCAATACTTAAAGGGTGGCTACCAGGAAGATGGAGACTCCTTATTTACAAGGAGTCACATGGAAAAGATAAGGGGTAATGGGCACAAGTTGCTCCTGGGGAGATTCCAATTGGACAGAAGAGGTAAATTTTTCTCCATGAGGAGAGTCAGACATTGGAATAGTCTCCCAGGGGAAGTGATAGATGCCCCCACATTGGACAGTTTTAAGTCTCAGCTTGACCGGGTCCTGAGCCATCTCATATAAACTATGGACCAGATGATCCTTGAGGTCCCTTCCAACCTGGAATTCGTTGATTATATGATTCTATGTTTGTGTACTTTTGTACATACCTAATTAACATTAAACACATCCGTAAATGCTTGATAAGAACTGAGTCTGTGTAGGAATGGACTTTGAATTTTATTTTTTGAGCAAAAAAGGGAAAAGTTGCTTCATATGCAAACTGGATTTATTAGTATCTACAGGAGCAGACTGCTTTAGAATTGCAGTCTGAGAGTTTTAGAAGCCAAGACCAGTGTCTGCACTTCTGAGAATAGTGATCTTAATTTACAGCAAGTATTCACAGAATGACACTTTCAACATGCAACATTCTTTAAAAAAGAGAAAGTGACATATCACATTGTGCTTCTGATACACTGCACTTCACCTGAGCACAGCTTACTTGGCAAATGTAACCCGTCACTAGCCTTGACAAGAAATTAACGCCCAAGGATTACTTTTTTGTGAAGTGGGGCTGCTCATTGTAACCCTGGTTCTGTGGCAACTTTCCTTCCTCTTTAAATTGAAATATGAGCCTGCTGCTGAGAAAGTCAGTTCTCCCACTTGGCTGAGCAGACATTACGATTCACAGGACCAGCATCACTCTAAATGAACTCTGATCCAGCAGTGTTACTGGCAGATCTTGTAACATATATTCTCATCCATGTGGCTTGAGCTCTAATGTAAATGAATGAAAAAGCAGATCTATTCCTCAGACAGAAAGAAAAAAGCTAGCACTGAGCAGCAATTTAAGAAATGCGAGTCCTTTCTGACTATCTTCTTTTTAGAAATAGAAGGGATTTTAAATAACAAAACAAGCCTTTAGATCATTACTAAAAAAAAAAAAAAAAAAAAAGAGAGGACAGAGAGAGAGAGAAAGTATTTAAGATAATGACATTAATAGAGAAACTGGACTCTGTTGTCTTCCAACCTCAGAAATTTCATGAGTCACTGCAAATTGAGTTCAAAAGCACTGTGAACAGCTATTGTCATTTCATCTCAAACAGCCAAGTTCCAAGAACAAAGAGAAGCTGAGAACAAACAAAATTACAGGGTGTCAATCATGCGTCTTACCAACATTTAGAGAATTGCCTGTCTTGATGACAGCTTCTTCCCAAACTTATTCTGAAAACAGTACACTTTATTCAGATCTGCAACCACTAAAAAGTACTGTCAAAATTATTGACCTCATTAGCAAAAAAAATTGAAATGGAAGTAATTTTAGAGTCTCCAATGAAAGCATTGTCTCTGACAGCGGAATCTGACTTGATATGTATTATGCAACTAATGAACAGATAATGAAGGCTCAAATACAAAAACTTAAATGCATAATTTTTGCCATATCACTGTAAACTACAAAAACATTTTTGCAGTCTAAATCAGAGTTAACATTCGTAGACCATTTTTGTCCTCCAAATAGCTTTTTAATCAAAAATAGACAATGAACATTATTTAGTTTTATAATTTCTGTATGAGAATGAAACCAACCTTCTAACATCGGTACCTTATGTCACTGAAATTAAAGTTATATATGGTATAGGACAGCTTATATAGGACATACATATGCCAGTGTTGTTTGTACACCAAATGGCTAAAATTAAAATGTGAAATCAAAGCATTTGTTGGAACGATGGGGTGGAAATAAATGGAGGACGGTGTGGACAGGTTAAGACTTTGCTAAACACCTACTTCTCCTCCAGGAAACCCAGTAGGTAATAAAGAGGGATCATATGTAAACGCTTAAAACTTCATGAACTGCATAGTTAAACTCTATGGTGCTGAGCCCAACCACCTATAAACCCCTGTCTACTTCCCATTAGTCAAGAAAGCCTGGAGTGCAAGTTGCAAGCTGACATTTCAATCCATGCTAAATTTCCACAAATCATGAGCTGTTATCAAAGCTAGCAGGAACCCGATATTGAGCCAACAATTGAGCATCTTTCCTTGGAAAGATTAAAAATTATTTTATGCTTCAAAATCTTGTTTAAGCTGCAAAAGGGAAGGAAGCTGAGAATTATGAACATGT
Organism: Chaetura pelagica; assembly: GCF_000747805.2. Classification (NCBI taxonomy): domain Eukaryota; kingdom Metazoa; phylum Chordata; class Aves; order Apodiformes; family Apodidae; genus Chaetura; species Chaetura pelagica. The sequence goes on along the minus strand of NW_009954185.1, from coordinate 10,485,596 downwards.
TTTGCCACTCACTATATCAGTTCTAAAAGGATTTCACCACCTGTGCAACAGAGAAAAGGAAAGGGAGGGGCAGAGGTTGGAATGAGAGGATCTGTCAAATCACACAGTGACACACATTATCTCTGCTCTCCAGCTTGGTGCTCTGTGTCAACAGTAACCCCAGTAGAAGAATTTTGATCAAAAAGATGAACTCTCATATGGGGAAACAGAAAGATGCAAGAGAGCACAGGCTACTTTTGCTCTTTTCTGACTGCATGATTTGAGAATGGCAAAACATTCAGGCTCAACATTCTGAGCACATCTGGAAATTAATCCAAGAATAATTCATGAAGAAAGGTTAAATGCTGAGGGAGAAAAAAAAAACACTCTTTTTTTTTTTAACCCTACAGTCCCATTGGATTCACATTTATTTCCCTCAATTTTTGAAATATTCAGCCTTTGGACTGAAGGCTTTGTCTGTCATGATGTTACATTCTCTAGGGAGAATCTTGAAGGAGGAAGTATTTCAGCTCAGGCATTTGATACATTTAACCGCAGAAGAGCTCTAACTGTATTTAGTGGGTGTGTGGGATGATTGGCGAAAATGTGTCCTGGTTTGAGCCAGGATAGAACAGATTTTCTTTCTAGTAATTTCACTTTCAGTTAAGTTTCTTCTAAGTAGCTGCAGTTGCTGAAATTAACAGCATATTTTCAGTCAGTGTCTGCTTCTAGGACAGATAACACTCAATGCTTTAGTTACAGCTAGAGAACGGTATGCAGAACTGCTTGGATGTGATAAAACATCTTATGCTATTTGTTTAATTGCCAACCCAACATTAACCCATGACAAGGTGATTTACAAATCAAATCTATATTCACCTTTTGAGGAAAGGTACAAAATTAACAGAACCTTTAAAGTGGAATGCAGCTAACGTGCTAAGAGTCTGTACCACGGTAATTCCACAGGTGACTCTAGTTGTTAGTAACATCAGGGGAGCTTGATGTGCTGACTCTAAGGACACCACACCATGGGTGGAGTGGAGACACCACAGCCAGGCTGTGTAAACATGGAGGCCTGAAGGTTCTATAGAAATTATAAACTGCACATTTGGAAACATCATGGCTGGACTTTACAATAACATGTGGATCTGAAGGTCCCCTAGGCTTTCAACGACTGACAAGCCACATATTTGAGATGCTTGGCCAAAAATCTGTCACTTTTTTTGACAAATGACTGTCCTTCAGTGAACTTTGCTCATCATAATCTCATTTTAATACTAAAACACACCTCCACTGCAAAAGCTACCTACCTCCCAGGGGAAGGCCACACCTCAATGAGTCTATTCCTTTAGAAGCAAAGAAAGAGAGTTTTACACCAATCATGACAAATTTATGTATGACTAGAGTTCCTCCACCTGTAAGATAACAACACTATAAAAATGGCCTAAAATGGGTAGGATGCTAGGGAAGATACCATCAATGTCAGGGAAGATACCATTGCTAGGCCTTTGCCAAGATTACCCTTGACTTCTGGGATCAGCTGATGGGCTGAGCCTCTCTTTCCCCCATAAGGACACTTTTGGGTAAGCTTCCAACATTGAGTTACACCAAGTGCACTCTGGGAACACTCCCTAGAACTCCCTTTCCCCTTTATTTTTCCCTTTTTTCCTTTTTCTTTCTTATCACTTTACACATTAGTAGCCAGGCTGTGTTACTCATATTCTTGGTATTTGCACCTGCTTTATTTTCTTTTTATAGTCAGCTCTTTTATCATGGACAATCCAAAGAATTTGTTTGCCTATCTGTTGCTTCAATCAATCACACTATTGTTTGACTTAGCCCAGAGTGTTGTCCTTGAATGTGGACCATCTTTTTGAGTCTGGCCATTCTAATTCAGGTGGTGTGCAGCTGAGCAGGTAGTGTGATGTTAGTAATGCAATCGGACCTGTGGCAGTCCAACATAAGTGTTGGCGTGACTGCACTACTAAGGCTGATTTGAGCATCACACAGAAACTAAGCCCAGCCACCCCCAGTCCCTCTGGTATCTGAGGATCAGCTGGAATACAAAGACGTTTAGTTTCCACCACAATATTTTAGTCCTTTTGTAATGTGACAGTGGGTTGGAAACATAACCAATAAGCAAAAGTTTCTCAGCTATTAATTTGCTTCCAGGCAGCTGTTTGAGATCCTTCTCAAATTCTTAGTAAGAATGGCAGCTCATAGTCTCCTAAGCTAGCATCAGCCACTAGCTGTCCTTTCCAGTAGAGGAAAAATATAAAATGCACACTGATTTGTTCAAACAACATGTCATTACCTACTATGTAGCTAATAAGTAAGGTAATAATATTTGCTGCATAATAATGTGTAGCTCTCCAAATCTTATGCTTGGAATTAGCAGAACATGCAACAGTTCAGGCTGAAAGGGATCTAGATACCAAGGAACAGGAAACCTAAAGCTTTGTTATATTGGTAAACCCTAACACATTAAATTAAATTTCATTCTCTCTCAAGATACTAAAAAATTAGAAAAGTGCAAAAAACATTTCACTAAGGAGACTGTCCAAGTTGAACTGAAATACCTTCTCCTCATGCTGTACCTCAGATTGGTAAATGCAAGTTCACAATACTTAATTGGGGAAAACATTTCCAAAGTTTATAGCTGTGTCAGATCAACTCCAGCTGCTCAGCAGG
>NW_009954185.1:10439057-10482898 GCF_000747805.2 Chaetura pelagica | reverse complement strand
ACAAGACAGTAGAGCCAGATCTCCACTGAGGCTTAGCCCAAAATGTTACTATTTAATTACTTTTGGGGAGCAGTTCTGCATGCCCTCAGTTTAAAAGTGTTACAGTTAGTAACTCACAACCCAAGGCAACTGACAGTTTCTTACAGATTTATGGGTTTACAACAGACTTGCCAGCTAGAGACTGTAATTTTATCACAAGATGCTCTTCTTGGGTTGCCCAGAGCATCGCCTTCAGCTTAATCAATTTCAAACCTCCATCAGCTCTGCAATGACTGACTAGAAACTGATTTTAATCTCTGGCAGTTGGAAAGCTCTAATTTCATTGGGAAACCTTGTCTGTTAGGAACAGCTGAGATTTTAGATATAAGATGAATTTTGAGATATAGCTGGAAACAGGATGAATTTATGACTCTCAGTAATATCGTAAATATACTCACAGAAAAAAATAATCCTTTTTTCACTGCCAATCAAGTGAAGCTCAGTAAAGGTCTAAAACTTGTTGGTGAAATGAGAAAAAAAAGGAGAGGGAACATAAAAACTGTGCATAGTCAAGTATGTGACAGTACCTAAACTAAACTGTATTCACAGGGAAACTGAAAGTAGTTTCACATGTATTTCATGGCAGTAACAGATGATAGACATGGGCTCAATAATCAAGGCCAAAGTATACCAAAGAAGTTTTTATCTTAAGGTGCAAGCTCTCCTGTATGTCATTACCCCTTCTTCCCACACAGATTAAATTGTTGCTATTTTTGGTATACTATCTAGTTCGGCAAAATCTCTGGGAGAAAAAATACCTGTATGATTGTATATTATTTTTCCATGTGTATGTACTTGCTGGATTCAATTTTCTTCATCACAGCCTGTGCTGTGGTTTGCTTTCGATCCATGACTAGGAAAGTGTACCGCATCAGTGGGTTTGGGTATTGCTGAGCAGAGCCTGCACAACAGCAAGGTCTCAAGGTCTCTCCCCCACTCTGCCCCCCCAGCAGGTAGGCTGCGGGTGGGCAAGAAGTTGGGAGGGGACACAGCCAGGACAGCTAATCCAAACTGACCAAAGTGATGCTCCATACCACTGTGCTCAACAATAAAAGCTCAAGGACAGGAGCAGGAAGGGGGGATGTTTGCAGTTATGGCACTTGTGTTACACATGCTCATCGCCTGGTTTCCCAGGAAAAGGCTGGACTTCTAACTTCCAAAGGGATATAGTGAATAAATTTATTTTTTTGTTTTGCTTGTGTGTGCAGCTTTTGTTCCACCTATTAAACTGATGTTATCTCAATTCATGATTCTAGTAATCTTTCTATTTTGTCCTGGTTCTGCAGGAGAAGGGAGCAAGAAGGGAGCAAGAAAGGAGCTGTGTGAGTATTTGACTGCTGGCTGGGGACAGCCCACCACGGAGCATTACCACAGAACCTGATTTAAAGCATAAGCACCCTCTGGCAAAACCAAAACTGTCCAAAAGAATGGGGGCGAACATATAAACAGTCTAACAGACAGAACTAAAGCAGCGATATTGAGTTTGTTACAACCTAGAAAACTTCTGGCAGTTTCCTAGTCTGTACTTCTCCCATGGACTTATTTACTTGTCTCTTGCTGTTTAGATATCATAGCTAATAAATTAACAGCACTGAATATATAATAAATTACAAATAAAATGTATCAGATTGCTGAAGGCTTACACAAGTAAGAAACTAGCTAGAGGCTGATGTGTAAACAAACTAAGTATTGGCATGCATCTTCATGGCTAAGTCTTCTTTAATGCTTCTATTAAATAGTTTTGGCACAGAAAGTAGATTTGCTATGAAGAAAATGGATGGTGGCATGAAGTTGGGAGACATCAATACAAAGGCGGAACAGAATATTATCCAGGAAAAATTAGGTGGCTTAGAGTTTTGTAATTTAAATGGAATTAAGTGTAATAGAACAAGGGCAAGGGGCTATTAACATGAATCCATGATATAGAATGAGAGTACATCAGCTAAAAATGATAAAAAGGCCTGACTGTATTTATTGATCACAGGTTGACTATAAATCATTGGCATAATGCAGCTGTGAAAAAGGGAAATGAAATTTTAAAATGCATCAGGAGAAGTGTTTTGATAGACACAGACAGCTATTAAGGTCTTTTTACAAAACTTTGTGTGGGAGAGACTTTATCTGAAGCAGGTAATCTGATTCCAATTATCCACAGTACTTAAAAAAATAATAAATGAACTCACATCAGAAAAAATGTGGAGGCAAGCTCCATGGATGACCAGAGAAACAAACAGCTAAAGTCATAAAAAAAAATCACAGGATGAAAACTGGCTTGCATAGCCCAACAAAAGAGATTTGAAAATGTAGCATGGTTACTCTTTAGGAGTAGTTAAATAATAACTAAATAGTTAAAAAATGGCAGGGGGGTTGGAACTTGATGATCTTTAAGGTCCCTTCCAACCTTAATGATTCTATGAAAATAGTTAAATAGTTAAAAAAATAACTAAACAATCTCAAAGAAGGGAAAGAAAAGAGGAGACAAAGACTAACCTAAGAACAGAAACCTGTAAAGTAAGCATGAGTAAATTGAAGCCAAAAAGTAGAAGACAGTTGCTAATAAATAGCAATGTAGGACTCTGAAACAGCCTTTCTAGAGGACAGCAGGAAGGCAGCACAACCACTTTCCTAATGCCTATTGTCATATACATATACGGATTATTTTTTTTGTGTGTACCTCTCTGTAACCACAGAGGACTATTTCTCTGCCACTTAACATTTTCTACACCCCTTCTTCTAAGTAGTGCCTGCCTCCCACTTCCAGTTGGTCTACTAGACTAAGTCATGATCTAAAATCTTATTATTCCCAATGTGAATCTATAGGATTATATAGGAACATAGGACTTATGCATGTCTTTAGTGTTTTCAGAAAAAAATACCTATTTTATTATCATCAGTTCACTATCAAATCTTATTATAGCTGTTTCAAAAATGCAACGTAAAAGAAAATGTGATTTTTAAAAATAAGTATATAATAAATTGTGTATAGATACCAAGTAGACTTAGCAGCATGCTTTTTTGAAGAAGGGGAAGGCAGAGGAAGGGAAATTAGGAAGGGAAATAATTCAAGGCAAACCATTATTAACTGAAAATACTAATAAGGTACTGGGAGCCATTTTGCCTAGGCAGATCTAACAAGCATGCCATTCCACTCCTGTGGAAATACAGAGATCATTTATCTAGTTACAGCTGTGTGATAGGCAAGTTGCATTTGAGTTCTCTAACACATAAAAAAAATAATCATTAGGGAAAATTCCTCGGCTTGGCTTTGTTTGTGTCAATCTGTTTAAACATTCCTTTCTCAGACAAAATATAGTCTGCATTTGACAGAGTTAGTGTAAAAGATGAGAGCCTGAAGCATGTAATTAAAGTTAGCACTATGTATTTCCAGCTCCTATTATCAGTTTAACAGACAGCTTCTAGCACTAAGCAAATGTTTATTTAAAGGTATTAAAAGACAACAGCTGGAAAAAAAAGCAGCACATGTATGTTTCATGTTGGACTCAGTAAAAAATAGATTATGTTATTGCACATGAATGTTTGCAAAAATACAACCCCTCCCACTACACACATACATACACACACACACACACCCTCTAACAACAACCATCCCACAAACCAGTCCATGATGGTAGTAAAGGAGTAACTGACCTGCTGGCATAGACCCACATAGAAATTGTGAGTTTACATGAAACAGAAAAAATGGTGTATTTGCTCTTGATCACTCTCATTATTTTCCTCAGAGAACTCCAGTGCAGTTTATCAACACTATTGAACTTAAAATCACTAGATACAACATAGCTGATACAGTAATATCTTATTGTAGGCAACAAATTAATTGAGCAGTAATTTCAGCAGTTTGCTACAAAGTATGCATTAGATGTATTCTCAGTCCTTGTTAATTCCAATTCAATTGACTGGTGGTAAAAGTGACATAAAAATAATAAAGTACATAAAATACAGAGTCAAACCCTGATCCTTAATGCTGCTAATTTGCAAAGCAACATCACAATAATGTGCTGAAAACTGAATACAAAAATGCCTACATTGTTTACCGGCTCTAAGAGTCACCAGAGTTTTACAGTTATAAAAAAATAAAATTAAAAACCATATAAATTACAATCCTGTTGTATACCAGCAATCCATGAGAACAAAAAATGTTGCTAGGTGGTGTCACCACAAGAGAAACAAATTCTGCAGATTCAACTTCCCAACCTTCAGAAGAGCAACAAGAGATTTGTCCTTTTCCTTAGAAGAGTCTCAGATAACCAACAGTTCATAGCATGAAATAAGAAGATCTAAAAGAGTTACTGCCTATTACCTGACAGTTAGGCCTGAGCTGTCATGGCATTCAGGGATTTGAGGTTGGCAAGGTTGACGAAGCAGAATGAATTTGCTTCCAGTGATCTCTGAACAACATGCAATCTCATACCACCAACATAGCCTGTGAAGTTAAAATACAAATGGAAATACTTTCTCATTTTTAAATTAGAAAGTAAACTCAGTTCTCAGGATTTTGTTTGTTCTTGATAAATTTCCATTTTTAACAGTGACAGCTGTAAAAGTACCTTTTGGGTAGACCATGGCAAGACACAAGAGAAAATTTGCAAGAATTATTTGATTTGATTATTGATTATTTGATTCAGTTTGTCCCTCCTGAAATTCACACTGTGAATCTTGCTGACAAAAAGTACAACTTTTCCCTGACAAATTAAATTAAGAATCAAACCAAGCAACAGAACTGCACTAAGCTTCTGTCAGCTGTTAAGTTGCATAGTACAAACTGTGTATGTAAATACATGTCAACTTGTTTCTATAACATTGAGCTTTTGGAGTAAAACATGAGAAACAGATGGTGCATTTACATTATAATTTGACTTTTGATTAGGACTGTGCTTTTGCAGCCAATCTTCTTATCTTCCTCTCTTCCCATGATGTACTTTACAGTGTGAAGCCTCTCAGGGACCATGAAGAGGATCCCTTCTGAACGAAACACCACTGGATGATGCACTTCCTGAATACACCTCATGCATCCCATTCTGGAACTGGGACTGGACCATGGGATTAGGCCAGAGCTAACTCAAAGTACAACACCCAGAATATATACAAATACAGTGTCCTTACAGCCTACCGATTTGCTCTACAAATCCACTCCTGTTGGACAGTGCTACTTGCTAATGTAAACACAAAGATAAATCAAGCAGAGTTAGACCAAGGAGAAATAAGACCTTCGGTTATAAAACGTCACACACTGAAAAGAAGTGAAAAACAGTGAAACGTCACACAGTGAAAAACAGCAGTTCAGAAATGACACTAATGCACAACCACATCTCCTGAACAAAGCAAAGGAGATAGTTTAGCTCTGTTTTCCAGGTCTGGAAAAAAAACCCACAACACTCAACCTTTAATAAGTAAATTTCATTTCAAAACCATATAGCTTGGTATAGAACAGGGAGAATCTGATGGATTTATTGCCCTCTGTTTCCTTCATTACATCATCACTTTATAACCAACTAACTTTCCAAATGAGTTTCAGACTTAATTTGTGTTTAAAAGGTGACTTTATTATGCAGGATTCCACTTTTAGCATTAAAGACAAGCACCTGCAGGTCAGACAGAGAGGAAATCATACCTTGCCAAAAGAGTCATTTAGGACAATTGATGAGACACCTTTAGGAAAACCTGCCACTCTCTTACCTACATTTATATTTGGAAATCAAAGCTCAAACTTCTGACTGATCCCTCAAATTCTTGCCACATTCAACTTGAAGTCATTCAGAGAGCACAGATAGCCAAAAATGCTTTCTTTTTACTTGTGTTTATAGTACAGTCCCTTAGTCACACATCTCCAGAATGGCAACACAAACACAGCAAAATTCAACCTCTTTTGAAGAAGTTGTGAGAAGCAGAGATTTTCTTTCATACGCAATTACAATATCCATTTAAGGTGTGAAAGACTTCTATGGGAGTACAAAGAGTCTGAAATTCAGTAAGAAAAAGCACTCTTTCAGGTCACTAGATGCTTCATGAAGCTGTTGTTCTAATTGCCATGTAATCCTGAGTACCACAATGTTGACAGAAATAGAAATAAAATCGCTATGGTCTGAGAACACACTTCTTGGAATCTATTACATAAAGCTGACAGTGGGAGTTACTAACATTCAGCCTTCTTTTACAGTTCCTTTTTAGAGGACATCTAAGGTTGGTTTGTCTGTCACTCAATCTATACTTAATTTATTGTTATTGACTGTTGCAAAAGAGATCTTCTTTAAGTTCCTTTTTCTTCCCATAATTCTCAATTTGCATTTTCTGCCATCTACTTGAGTTGCACTGTACTATACTATGCAGTAGAACTAAATTTCAGTGAAATAATATGCCAAATTACTCAGCCAAAACTGTCCCTGCATTTTTTTTCTCCTAAAATTATGAAAATGGAAGGAAAACAAAACCACACAGGGCTATTAATCTATTCAAATCAAATCCCTTAGTATGCAAACACTTCCTTAGGCGAAGCACAGCACAAACAATTCAAAGACAGGGATCCTCCAAAGAGGAAATAAAAAAGGATTCTGGTGAATTTAAAAATCCAGAGTTGTTTACTCTGTTCAAAATAGTTTAGTCATTTTGCATTCCATTCAGTGTTCTGAAGCTGATATTAAGCATACATTGTAAATAGACTTGAAGACATTTTTATAGTAGCTTGCTAAAGAAACAGATGTAAATCTGACAAAAATCAAGGGAGGGAAGAATGGGCCTGGAGAGGGGTAGAATAACCTGCTAAGGAAAGTTACAGGAAACATCCACTCTATCAAACTACCAGCAGGGAGACTGTCAGCATCCTGAAAAATGAAAAGGAAAAAAATTCAGTGCTTAAGACTTCTGAATAGCTTTTCAACACTGCTACAGTATTTTTAGGCTTAAATGTAACGTGAACAGATAAATCACCTCATGTTTCACAGTATTGCCCACATGCAGGCTATGAAAGCAAGATCCAGGGACAAAACCTGCAGACATCTCCCTATGTTGCAGGATTTGCAGGTGCTCTTTAGGAGATCACACCAAGATCAATTAGTGCCAACAGAAGGAGAGACTATTGTTTGCAGGTACTTCTGGTATTGCTGAGGACAAACAAGGCCAAGTTAAGGCAGGCAAATTATGGTGTTTAGATTCCTGATTTCTAAAGCTATCTTAGTTCAGTTTTCTCCTGTTAATCCTCTAACAGAGATTCAGACATACATAACACAACCTCAGCTTCCCGTGCCTAGACAGTTTGCTAAGGGGTTCTGATATATCACATCCTCCACATATTTCCTGTATCCAATGACCAAAGCAATTACTATCATAGCATTCATTGGACTCATGGGTAGTTCATGGGTAGTCAACCAATAATGCACAGTTGCAGCAGCTATCTGACACAAGTAGCTACTTCACAATCATTGGAAAGCTAGTTATTTGGCAAGCTATTTGGCTCCAGTGTGGTGACAGACAACTGGAGATACTGTACCAAATAGGAAATACTGGAAAGATGGTTGAAATGTTCTTTTCTGCCCACACACTATTTCTGGATGGTAAAGAGGAGCTGATGGGTTTTAAGAGCACAACAGCTTTCATTACCACACACAATCAAGTATTTATAAAGCTCATCTTTGGGCTGTAAACTTAAGTCTCCTCTTCCTGTTTCTCATGGCAGTTCAGAGGTCAGGTAACTTGTGCTCCAGTGGGTTCATCCTCTAAAGAAAGGCCGGGACCACAAGGGATCGGTCCTGTGCAAAGATGTTCTCAGGACTCTACATTTCCTAGGTCAAGACTAGCAAATGATGTTACATTTGGCATATGGGTACATACAGTTAAAACCACTACCACCTTCAAAGACATTAGAAATGCCAGTATCATTCTGGATGCCTAGGAGAATGCTAGGAATGTGTGCCTATGGCTCAATCTAGGGCTGACTTTGAGAACACAACTGATATTATTTAAGGTAATGCATAAATTTCAATCACCAGAAAGGAACAAAAATAGAAGCTATATAATATCATTATAAGGGACAAATTCACCTGAGAAGAAAGGTGGGGGACTGAGTAGAAACCATCTTCTCCTCTTACTGTGAGAGAGGACACTTTCACTTCTGAAGTCCCAGAGTCAATCTTGAGTCTTACAAGACTACTTTCTCTAAAATAAAGGATGAATTTGCAACCCACTATTTTCCTTCCGAAAAATGCCAAATCCTGATCTTATTAGTCTCAATGTAGTATTATAATAAAATCATTGATTAAAGGAGAGTTTTCTGGATTAAAACAAGCTTAAGAGTCTAACTTGTAACAATTGTCTTGATTGCTACTGAACTTCAGTTAACAACTTGTTGAGTTTTCAGAAGCATTCCATGAAGAATTTGGTTATGAAGTACTGTTCTGCAATCTTATATATGGATCAGTCTATGAAACAATCTTGAAAAAAAAGTGCAGTTTTACTATTCCACTTTATATAAAACCAGTAATAAATTTGTTGACATTCACTGTTGCTGAACTGTGAACATCAGAACAAAACACAGGCTGAAACAGCTAGATTCTCAGAATAGAGGTACAGCAGGAAAACTAGATCATCTCACATTCTGCTTCAAAATTCAAAGCACTATTAAGCAATCAGTAACTGAAAATACATTTTTATAACCTATTTCAATTTTCCCAGGGAAAGTTATTATCTTAGAAGCTCACTATTGCACCAGCAGTGGTAATACAGACTGCCTGGTAGATAAAGCTGAAGAGATGCAAGTTAACAAATATTTTCTGCAGATCAAAATCTGAACAGGTAACAACTAAATATGTTTCCACACCAGCAAACAATGTTTACTTTCCATTTTTACTTGCTTTCATTGTCAGTTTCTATAACCTGTATGATACACATACATTATTTTTTAGTAAAAGTTATTTAGCAACACAACAGACTCTCCCCCAATATTACACAGCAACAATAATATTAAAATTATTAAATAATCTGATTTAGAAATAATACCACTATTCTGAGCACATGGCAGAATTTTAAGATAGAAGGTAGAAAACAGAGAAGAACTGTGTATTGTTGACGGAGTTACAGAAAAAAACGAAGAGAAGCAAGAAATTGTATGTGGCCACAATTTAGTTTAAGATGATGTCATCTTGACATCAATGAACAAAGATGTAGAGTCTGAAAGAAGTTACAGAAAGAGAAAGTAACTGAAGACCAACAAGTAAATACATACATTGTGTGTTTAGTATAGTGAACTGGAGACAGACTTCTCTATAAAGAAAGCATACACAACAAGGGAACAGAATTAGAATTTGTAAGATGGAATGTATAGCAACCTTCAATGTTCATTACTGAGAGCATTACTATTTGTCTAGAGAGATGGTAGACTTTAAGTGATTAGCGTTACTCTGTTTTAGGGTTCTTTAGACGTACCTCTGTACCTGAGAAACAAGATGACCTGTGAGGTACACAAGTGACAGTATGCATCCCATGCACCTACAGAAGAACCCACATTCAAATGCTCATTTCAGTATTTGCAACCCTTTGAATATCAACTATATTGGTTTTGTTCCTTATTAAAAATAAAACACAACATATTTCTTGTGAAAAAAACAAACCAAAATACAAGTTGGAGACAACTAATTTCTAAATACAATATGTCAGACTAAATTTAAAACATATATCATTGACAGTTAATCACAGCAATTTTTACCACTGTTCCAATCACACTAAATCTAACAAGTCTAGGTGCCAAATGCAGTTGATCAGATACAAGGTCAATGTCCTTTGTTGTGTGTTTTTGGCAGAAGCACTGCTGAAGATCTACCTGTCACTTAAATACATTCCTGGGGAGTGCAATAATTAAAAACATTAGGAATTCTGAAAAGACACCATGATCCCACATAAAAAAAAAAAAATCAGAGTACAGCAATCTGAGTGCCACATGAGAACAGCCAGTGTATGATGTGTCAGTGGGGGAACAGAATCTCAGGTTTTGGAAGGGAGCTTGAAAGATCATCTAGTCCTACACTTTTCCATTTCTAAGCTGACATCCAAGCTAGTCATGCACATTCATATATTATTTCATTAATCACAGATGAATGAAAAGTTAGAGGAAAAGATCACAATGATGGAAACATTTCCATGACCTTCAATAAGCCACAATGTATTCTATCTAAAACAGTACTTGCTTTTATAGCTGCATTTTGAATACAGCTAGAACATTAGAAGAACATGACTTTAAAGCTGTACAATCAAATTCATAAGAAATCAAATCCCATCATTGTCAGGGTACTCAACTCAACCATTAATTCATCTCACTCGTGTATATACATTAGGCAGCTTCAAAATGTTTGTCTTTCCCCTCCCTCCCAGAAACCCTATGCCATTCGGTACCTGTGGTAAACAAAAAGTTAGTAATGATCAGCTGGTCAATATTTGCTGCAAACTGTTAAAACCTGTTGCAAATGTGTTAAATCTGTCCATTTGTCTTGAACTTTCAATTGCACTTTTCAGAACAGAGGACTGCGTCACAAAACTTAATCAATCTCCAAAATGGCCAGCAAAATGAAAGATGGTATCACTCTCTATTTTACAGATAGTTGATTGATACACAGGCAGACTAAGGAAAAAAATCCTACTAATTTTCACACCCAACTTGATAACTAACATGATTTTTCAGAAGGTGATTGCTATATGGTATTTAATTCATTCAGACTAGCATTCCCACTGGCTTCAGTCGTAAGTGCTCAGCATTTCTGGAAGATATTTCTACAGAAATTTCAAACTGTTACTCTGAAAAATGAGAAGTGCATTTCCTAACCATTTGTAAGTATGGCTTGAGTAACTAACTAATGTTACAAAGGAGCATAAAGGCAAGAAGAAAATCCTTAGAGCAATAATTATTTCCAGTACTATGCACTACCTCATCCTCTACATAATGTCTTAAAAAAAGGAAAGAAGTACTATGACAACAGCCCCCTCTTACTCTATCATAGAACCATAGTATGTGGCAGAGTTCCTTTGAATTCTTCAGAACAACAGAAAAAAACCAAACCAAGAAGAACCACACATTTCAAGTTCATAGTATTTTCCACCCAATTCAAATTCACAGGGATTTGTGCCCAAATGACTGCCTTCTCTCAGAAGCAACTCTGCGAGTAGCTGTCAAACACAAGGGACTCTGCTACAATGCAGCCACCCAGGTGTGCTATTTCATGGTTCAGGAAGCTGCTATAGAGTGGCTAGGTGGGAATATCCACATTATGAATGCAGCACATTCATCAACTAGATGGCTTGCCAAAGAGAAGTCTGGAGAAGCCAGAAAGAAGGAAGTACAATGAACCTAAAGACCTTCCAAATTTCACTGGCTTCCAAAATTTCACTGAAATACACAAAGGGACAGCAAATATTTCTATCTTTACAAATAATAATCTGGCACAAAGAATACAGGTGTTGCAGCTATACAATCTTCCATTGTCAAAGAGGGTGAAGCTACTGAAAACATGGCAGAGGAATAACAAAATCAAAGACTGGCTCCAACCGAGGTTTTCTGAAAACAGAGGAGGACCAAGTCTCTGAAGTCTCATGGTTTATTCAGAGCTCAGAAAGAAAGGAAACTTTAGTGGACACAACTTTTTTGCACATTCACAGTTCTGCTCCCCCTCCTACTCCTAATTTATCTGGATCCACCACACAGGCTCCCTCAGCAGGCATTTTGCACATCCTCAGCTACCTGCTTTCCCATTCAGCTGTCAAACACCCGCCCCTTATCTTTAACTGTAGTTTCAACTAGTTTAACACTACTTTTATTTCCAAACTGCTGGCTCTTCACCAATTCTTCTTCATTTAATTAATCAATCTCTTTAATTCATCTTCTCTAGCCATCCTCAGTTTTCCTACTGTATCTCTTCCAGACTTGTGGTCCCTAAAAACTCCTTTTCCCTCCTTAAACTCAGTTTTCTGTCCATTTTGTATTTAATCAACTAGCTTGAAGGTCTATGCCCACACTCATGCAGGATCTGAGAAAACTGAAAGCACTGAAAACTTCTAGTACACTTAAGGGGAATTCACAGAAGGATTTACTACTAGTCATTTTAATTAATGTGCTGTCTTTCATATTAAAATGATAATCTTATTAAGATATTTTCTTTTGTGATATTTTAGACAAAAATACATTATCTTCCTCATTTTATTATTCCTGTGGACCACTGTACTTAGCTTTCTGCTCTCTAAGAATGTCATTCACAACATTTGTGCTTCAAAGGCATCTCTGTATAACTAATGCCAAATATTTAGAAAAAATGCGTTACAGAAGACCATACAAGGGAACTTAGATGAGCTGATCGTGAGTTGCCACATTTCTGGCAGATGTTTTAGTGCTTATTTTACTCAAATCAGTTACACAAACTTAAGTTGCTACTTCAATTTTCTCTAAATGTTAAAGGCCCCCTTGAAGAACAGAGCTCCTAGCTAATAAAATTAATTAAATAAATAAGATGTACAGTAGACATGTAGAGTACGAAGTCAAGTCCTTTAAAATCTGGGGAAAGAAAATATCTTTGAAACAGCATCTGATATTTCTGATTCATGTTAGCTTTTCTCACCTGTAATAACACCATTTGGAAGTCTGCACTAAAGGATTATTTGAACACATAACTGGAAGATGAGTTAATCTTGTTTTGTTTTAATAAAAATACCCCATTCAAAGAATTTTGTATTTACCTGCTGAAACATCACTGATTTAAAAAAAAGAAAAAAAGAAAAAAATCTGTCAAAAGATAAGCCAACAATAGAAAACGTGAGAAAGACAGCATATTCTGAAAGAAACACTGGAAAAATTTTGAGCCCCAATGACAGTTCCAT
This sequence comes from Chaetura pelagica, assembly GCF_000747805.2. Taxonomy (NCBI): domain Eukaryota; kingdom Metazoa; phylum Chordata; class Aves; order Apodiformes; family Apodidae; genus Chaetura; species Chaetura pelagica. Next base: position 10,469,995 of record NW_009954185.1, on the reverse strand, counting down.
CCAGTAGAGAACTGTCTTTCCCTTTGATGTCAAAGCATGGGATCAAAAGCAGCCTAAAACTTCTGAATCCAACCAAACCACCATAAGCAACAATGAAGAGTCTTTAACAAAGCTACAAATTACTGGAGTGCAGCCCCTGACTGTCACTACACGTACAAGCTGTATTCAAAAGAAAAAGCAGAAAGTCCAGGACTACGAAGGGACAAATTCAGAGGAGTTAAAGAGAGAGTGAAGTCTTGGTTGTCAAGCAGACAAGGTAAGTAGGATACACCATGCTACAGTCTGCAGACACACTGCATGGAAGATGCACTGTGAAGAATGTCACACGGTCATGTTGCCTTCTGCCCTCCTCTTACTTCACCCCTGCCAGTATTACTTAAGCACTCAGTAACAGCCATAACGTTGCATTCTACATTCTTGATCAGCACTTCAACTCTCTCGTACAACAGCAACACTGAAAACCACAAGGAAACAACCAATCTTTTTTTCGAAAAGTCAAGATGAAAAAAATCCTTAATTTAGTCCATTTCCTGCTCTAGCTTCTGTACAGGGTAAAATTAATAAGGCAAGAAATGGATCTGAAGAATAAACCAAATGCCATGTTCTTTCACTTGGCAAAGTGTGTACATTTACAGAAAGGAAGGTTTTCTTTAGTTTAGCCTTATGATATGACAGCAATCAGTGCCCCCGTCAACCTTTTGGTGCACTTTTCTCACTAAAATGAAAGGCAAGCATGAGCAGAGACTGCAGGCAATGTACAGCACAGATTTACAATTTTCTACTCATCACATTTATTATATACTTCATTTCCCAAAGAAACCTGAAATAGAAAGAAATGTGCAAAGAAACAAAGGAAAGAGAAATACCTGTAGCACAGATTTTTTCAGCAATCTTAGGAGAGAATGGAAAAAAAAAACAAAACCAAACCACAGAAACAAAGAAAACATTCAGCAGCTGGTTAAACATGGGGAATTATTTTCTTTAAATTATCCTGATAATTTCCACATGCAATTTATTGAGCAGGCTGCTCAACTAGAAGGATGAATATTTAAGAAAAGATGCATAGAGATCAACTGAAATGACAACCACATTTAACATTATCAAGAGTTACCTGAAAAACCATTTACCACAGTCATCTTTTGCATCTGGCTGTCTAATGGTGCTTTTAATGAAAGAGACAAGCATAACTTAACTAATTACTTAGAGATATTTAAATTCATCATGTCAGTGACTTCTTAGCACACATTTTCTTGGACCTTCAGCTTTTTTGCTTTAAAGTGGAAAAAATTAGATTTAGGCAGCTTTCGAAGTTATGAAATATGAGGTCATATTGTGACAAATTATACCACTCAAAATTGAAAGGAATTCTAATTAAAAATCCATCTAATCTGGAAGAGCAACTTTCCGTCATTTAAAAATTGAATTTTCCAGTGAGCACTGTTTTGGTTAGTTTAGTTAGAAGGCATTGGTCAACATACTGATTAGTTTAAACTATAAAATGAATGCTCCTGTTGTTGTACCATCACTGTAAAAAGAGGAATGGAGTTCATGTTTTTGTTTCTCAAGTATTCTCCTGTTGTAATCACAAAAAAACCTTTCTTGTCTGCTTTTCAGAACAGGAAAGAGTAAGCACTCTGTTTGCTGATTGAACCAACAACTTTTGCCCAATTTTACCTAGTCTTAGATGCCAGATCTCACATACTCAGTGAATCACAGAACCAGAAAATACCTGAGGCTGGAAGGGGTCTTTGGAGAAACTCTACTTCAATGCCCCTGCTCAAAGCAGGATCAGCTAGAACAAGAATGGAGAGTCCAAAACCTCCCTATGGCAACCTAAGCCAGTCTTTGATCACCCATACAGTAAAATCAGTTGATCCTTGTGTTCAAACAGAATTTTCTACATTTCATTTTGTGCTCCCTTGGCCTTTCACTGGATACCACTGAGAAGAGTCTGTCTCTGTTGACTCTGCACTCTCACATCAGGTTTTTATATGCATTGATTCAATCCCCACAACAGATTCAGAATGAACAGTCTCAGCTCTCTCAGCCTCTCAACTGAAACACACTCCAGCCCTTAATCACCTTAGTGACCTTTCACTGAACTTGCTCCAGTAGGCCAACGACTGTCTCGCACTCGGGAGCCTAGTACTGGACATGATTCCATATGCATTATTATAATTGTTGAGTAGAGAAAAAAGATGTTTTGGACCTATTGGCAATGCTCTTTCTACAGCATCCATGGATAACAATGGCCTTCTTTACTGCAAGGACAGTTCAGCTTCTCGTCCACTAGGACAACTAGGGTCTCCTGCAAAGCTGCTTTTCAGCTGTTGATCTTCCATGGTGCATGGTATTTGTTCTCTGCAGGTGCAGGACTTTGCAATTTATTTTGCTGGACATCATCAGGTTCCTGTCCAACCACTGCCTGTCAAGTCAACAATCTGGTGTATCAGCCATGCCTTCCAGTCTTGTATTGCTAAGAGTGCATTCTGTCCCATCTTCTCATTAATGAAGCTGTTAAACAGAACTGGATGCAGTATCAGCCCCTGGGGCATACTGAGTAATACCCAAGGAGTATCACACGCTTTTGCCTATAATTTTCAGAAGCATGGAAATACTTGAGTCACCCCAAAAAGTCTAGAAAACATGCAGAGAAATAATGTAGTAAGAATATTAATGCAGAGGAACAAGGGATACATTTCAGCAGTTTTTCCTTAAAATCCTAAAAGCCTGGTTTATAAGCATCATTAATGCAATGGAATATGGACTAAACCATTTTTCAACAACGGTAGGTTATTTTTTTTCTTTGGTGAATAATAGTATGCACTGGTTCCAAAGGTGTTACCAAAGACTTCTGTTCCTCTAATATAAAGAGCAATTGTTCAGGGGTAAGCTTACCAATCCTAGGTAACTTATTTCTGAACCCTAGTCTGCCTTCAGGACAGAGTTGTGCTAGGAAGAACAAAGCTTTGCTGTTGCTAATCTCAACTATATAGTAGCTCCTGAAATCTTCCCACATATTTTCACATCTTATCAATCTGCATTCCTCTTTCAGTCAGGTTTACTCATTGCATGGTGATACACTCTGAAGATGCTGCAGAAATTTTAATCCTTCACCTGACTCTGTGACAGCAGACCTTCAACCCTGACCCATGAAACAGATTTCTGTATGTTCACAAGACTACACTACAGCTAGTTTCATTTAAAGCATCCAAGCACAGCCTAAAACTGTAAACACATACATTTTCCCAGACAGCATCCTAGCTTTATGAAAATACAAAAAAATCCGTCACTTTTCTGCAATTCTTGGGTCATGTTACTGATCACCTATTTTTTCTAGCCTAAAGGACTGGACATTTGTCCTTCACAATCTTTTAGGAATAACAAAATTTAGCCTTTCAACTCTCAATAACTTTTTTGAAATTGTGTTCCATTATGAAAGACGTGTTCTTTTGAAATGCTGAAGCAGGCAACAATGACAGCAATTATACATCTTGGGTTTTTTTTAAATAATACAAACTTTTTATTTCAGTGCCTTTTTCAGTAAAATAAGGGGTTTCATTGTTTAAAAAGCCTTAAAATACTTTATGGCTGATGCTTATTCTGAATATTAATGCAACTAAGAGCAGGAAACAAAAATTACAGGTGTAAGCTGGCAGTTTTCCTTGTCAGGTATAACAAACCTTTCTTGTAATACCAGCCGATAAAAGGAGTTAAGTAAAAACAAAACACAAAAAAACCACCCTGATCACTTTCTCCAACTTTTTCTTCTTTTTTTTTTCAGTTGTACTTAGTGGCCACCTCCTTAAAGGTGGCTTCAGTGAATCCAAATTAATATGGCTGTCTACTGTGTTAAGCCTAGGTTTAAGAGTCATGGTAGTCTTTTTTATGTGTTTGGGACCATTTTCAGTGAGCGTTTTAGAATCTGATCAGTGTCATATGGAACTCTTAATTTCCTTTTATTGTGTTACTTCTTCTTGTGTTACTTCTCTTGTGTTGGAGGTGTTCCAGGTATTAGATAACTTGTAGTATTTGGTCTGTGCAGCTTCAATCCAGCAGTTGATTTCACTTACAAAGTTTATTTAAATTTCTATCAGTTGCAAAAAGTTATAATTTTTTATTAGAATTGATGCAGTTGAAGTCTGATGAAAAAACCTGACTGACCACTGAATCACTCCTGTCAATTTTGCATAAATCCTTCTCCACCCACTTCTCCCTGTGCTATTACTAGCCATTTATTCCCTTCAATTGTAGAAAGTTATTTTTTCTGCTGCAGACTTCTTTGCTAACTTTTCTTGTCTCTCTCTTCCTATGGTTCCCCACCTGGGTTTGGTTTTAGTAGCATTCCTTTATGTCAAGAGTTTTTAAAATGTGAACGATGGTCTACTTTTTGAAACATCGGAAAGATCTGATGCATATTTTCATGCTGGTCAGGCTTTCTGCCTCACTTTAACCTACTTTTTTTACAGGTGAGGATAAGAAGTACAGGAGATATAAGAGTCTGTGTAACTTCAGAAACTGAAGCATTAAAAGCCCAACATCCAGCTGCAAGCCAGCGAACAGCATTGTAAAGGATGTTCCATTATTACCAACATATTTAAAATATGGATATGAAAATATCAGAAGATGACAGACTAACAAAAGCTGTCAAAATGAAACTATTGTAAAAATTACATCGAAATTAAAAAAAAAAAAAAAAGGATATCAATGATATTTTCAGTAAAATAAAATGGACTAGACCTGAGTAAAGCACCAGATTCTATGCACAGGTAGGTAGATGGTACCTCACTTAAATGCTAGATGAACGTGAACAAGGATTAGATAGAGAAAACATATGGCACTCTATAAATCAGGAAGTAGACCTACCAAGATTTCTTATTTAAAAAGGGATTAACCCAAAATCATTCCATTAAGCACTGCTGTAAAGAAGAAAAACAATGCAGGTAAGATCAATATCAGCTAAAGCCAAAATTTGAAATCCAAATTAATCAACACCAGCTATCACAAAAAATTCGATGCTTCAAGGCAATGATAGCTACCAGCCCTAACCCCTGAAATGTACCAGTCAGGTATTGCACAGCTGGAATTACAATTATATATTTTTCCCTGCTGTCATTTAGAATATGCATTCTCAGTACTGAACTTAGCTTTCAGCAAAATAATCAAATTTTTTGGTCCTTCCTCCTACTCTTCCTTCTATCCTCAAAAACACCCTACCAGATTGTAAACACAACAGAGAGTGTGGATGAGTAAACATACACAATCGACTCTGACTGTGCAGTTGCAGAATAGAAGTAAGCAACATGAAGAAGTTTCTTTGCCAGTGGCATTATACTGATGGCTTTAGTGCTGATTTGGTATTCATTTTTCACAACATTTGCACCTGCGATGTAATGGCAGGTTAAATACCTGTTATTCTTTTAAAATCAAGTATTTAGTCACACAGCACAACAGTGCACTTCACACTTAACAAAAAACAGGAAGACAGAAGGCCTCAATCAAAGCTTCTAATCAAATCTCAAAACAACGGAGATTCAGATACACACAGTGGTGCTATTTTATGTTATTCCTCTTAGTGTTCCCATATATATTTCCCCTTACAAATCAAATATTCTTTTCTCCATTTAATAAACTGAAGCTAGCAGATTAAGCAGTATATTTTCCTGTTCCTTCTGCCACTCTTAAAAAGCAGTGCTGCCGTTGACAGGGTCCTGCTACAAGATTTCCTGTCTACCCTCATACACATTCTGCAAAACTCAACATGTCCCAGAATAAAGTAAGACAAAGCGAACTCTGAACCTTGGTTACAATGGATTCCCTATCCCAAATAACTACACAGCAAGCACAGACCTTATTTTCAGCATCTAACTGTATTCAAGCAAAATAAGCCAGAAGAATTCCACGTCCCATTTCTGTGTATAATGACTCACTAAATTATAGAGGAAGAAAAAAAAAAGAAAAAAGATACGTTGTAGAGAAGAAGCTATAGATAGTACTGATCATCTCTCATGTCCAAGAGCAATAGAAGCATCTTCTAAACAGGAGGAAGCCATAGCTTTACGGAAAAGGAGCAAAGAAGTTCTCATGTGGCAATTAACACAAATCTAAATACAGACCAGTGAACGGTTATCACAAATAGTGATGATTATCAGTTATAATTGTGCTGGCCTGATCTAAGAGGGTTGAAATACTAGTGTTCGGAACCACAAAATTCTCTAAAAGGAGACGTATTAATTACATCCTTTTGTGGAAGAAAAGGAATATTCCAAATTGAAATCCTCTCCTTCAAAATTTGTATTTTCATTCACATTCAACCATTTTTTATTTCACAGTAACTGTGACTTTAAAAAAAAAAAAAGAAAAGTAGAATGCAAAAATACACCTTGCTATATTGCTCAACAAATTAATTCCAAATATTTTCATTTTAGAACAAGTGCAATAAATAAATGAAATTACTTTTATGTATTATTAACACCAGAAAAAAAAAAAAAAAAAGCCAAACCAGGTTCTAGTATAAATTTTAAAGATTCTTTCTTGATTAATTTTCCAAACTACCAGTTTTATTTATCCTTTAAGTCCCTAGCTTTGCATCACCTTCAAAGAATGATATTAGCTTTTTAATTCCATTAATACATTCATTACTTTCATTGAGCACAATGGCTTAATAGATAAAAACTTTCTTTCACTTCATTTAAATAGATTTATACCAAAAGCTGTCTTTAACATTCTTCTCTACAGTACTGTCTCAACAGTACCTTTATTAAATGAAAAATGACAGCTGCAGATATGGAGTTGAACAATACATTCTGGACTACATCTAATTTTTAAACAAAATCCCACAGTTATAAATGTGCTGAAATCCAAAGATTTAATGCTTGAAATACACTACATAGTTTTCTTTCTCCTTCTCAAGCTAACTGCAGAAGTCTGAAAAAAAATATAAAGGCCATGTCTAAACCATCATGCAGAGATATCTATAGTAGAAACATGCATGTCTGTCATAAAATGAAAGCATCAGGAAGCTTGGTAACTGCAAACTAGATCACAGACAGCCAGGACTTGTTAGAACAGGTTAAATGCAGCCCTTCAGATCCCAGGTGATCAGTACTGCTTCGTACTAACAGTTACGGTCAGCATGAGGTCAAAGATCTTTACAGCATATCCACTGAAAAATAACTTTTTCAATGCCTGCCTTTAATTTCCCTACTGCGCAGTATTTTGTGAAGCAGAAGAATATTCCATTCAGCTAGAATTTTTATTACCAATTCCTTTTTTCTTTTTCTGGTCACCAGAGGAATACGGTTTGACTCAGCTTGCTTGTCAAACTGCAGAAGCATAATCACATAACATTAGACATTAATGTGTAATTTCAGAAACATATATTCCTGTATTCTCCCATGCGTGTTACACAGTACAACCCTGATCTCAATGAAAGTGTGGATGAGCTTTATCTTGAAAAACAAGTTTAAAAAAAAAATTACAAAATATTCTTCCTCCTTTTCAGTAAATGCATTCTTTCACTGATGCTTCGTAAGCATTGAAAATGTTATTTATGAAAGTAAAAATATGTTTTTTAAAATAATGAGTAGTCATGTCACATATTACCAAATTGTTTCAGGTAGGTATGATCAAAAGAGACTCTCAAGAGTCACTGTTTCAGAAATTCAGACAATTTGTCTGATTCCACCTTCCATATTTGTTTTCTTCTCAAACATCCTCTAATGACTTATTTTTGTTAACTTATTTGGTAAAAACACTTGTATTAATCTCTCAGATCCAACTTGTTACACCACCATTCTGTGCTACTTTGAAAGTGAGCTTCTTGCTATTGATAGGACAGCTTGAACCTGTACTAAATAGAAACTGTTATTTATTTGGCATGAAACAGACTGGCATAATTTAGTCTTCAGACAGGCTATCAGTAATTCCGCAGCACTTGGACCTGTAAAATGTAATTAAAATCACACATATCAGAAGATGAGCATTTTCAACCTAATTCAGGACTAGTAAACTGTAGAGATAAGAAGTATTGCTGAGTACCATAAATTGCAAGATGTCTTCTATTAAGGTTGATTGAGACAGCACTGTACTTTAGTCCAGTTAACAGTGACCATGCACACTGCATGGCACCAATTGGTGGGGGGTAGTACACAGACACTTGTCTTGTCTGACAACCAGTGACACCGACTGTAACGCTGCAGAGTGCTCGTGAGTGTAAAGTGTACGATTTGATCAGGTAGTGCGTCCATCACTGCCTGGCCACCAGCAGCAGCTGCGCTTCTGCCCCGGGGCATCACTCAGGTGAGGCACATGTTGGTTGGCTGGCTGAGCGCGCGGGGCACACTGCACCTCTGCACTGACTGCACTTCCTAACTCAGGCAGATTGTGATCAGGGGCAATTAGACTCAGGCTGGAAGCTTGTTTCACTTTTCCCGGCAGTACAGTACTGTTATGTAGACTCAACTACCCAAATGTTTGCTCTGATTTTTAACAGTTCCTGACGATGGCCTTCTCAACTTCCTTTTCCAGGCAAATAGGCTACAGGCTTCATCCTGGCTCAAACCAGGACATTCCTTTTCCAGGCAAATAGGCTACGTAGCTCGGAAACTCTGGCCTTGATTTATGCCAGAAAAGGCATTATTTATTCACATTTGAAATTTATGTTATGTGAGACAGAACTTCATGAGCTAGCACATTCTTAATTCTGTATTGACCATATTGAATCAAACTGTTGGTTTTTTTCCCTTTGACATAATAATCTGAAAAGGCTTAAACCCCAATATACATCTGCACACAGACATTTCAGTAACATCTGTGCTGGTCAAACACCTTTTACCAGAAAATTTAATTCTAAAATTATTTCAGGAAAGCTAATTAATTTTCTCCTACTTCTAAAACTATGGAAAAACTTAAGAGCTAAATATCCCATAATGTGAAAGGTATTTGCTTTAAAAATAACTGAATATTTAACTCCTTAAGTATTTCATAGCTAGTCTTACTGTAGTTTAAAAAGCATGCACCCCAACCTACAGAGGTTCAAGATCAGAAACTCACAGAACGGTTTGGGTTGGAAGGGACCTTAAAGATCATCTAGCCCAAAGCTCCCTCCATGAGCAGCGACACCTCCCACTAGACTGGGTTGTTCAAAGCCCCATTCAGCCTGGCCTTGAACACTTCCAGGGAAGGAGCATCCACAACTTTCCTGGGCAAACTTGTTCTAGTGCTTCAGTACCCTCACACTAAATAATTTCTTCCTAATGTCTAATCTAAATCTACCCTCTTCCAGTTTAAAGCCATTATCCCTCATCCTACCACTGCAAGCCCTTGTAAGAAGTCCCTCCTTGGCTTTCCTGTAGCCCCTTCAGGCACTGGAAGGCTGCCAAGAAGTCTGGAGCCTTCTCTTCTCTAGGCTGAACAGCCCCAACTCTCTCCACCTGTTTTCATACAAGAGATGCTCCAGCTCTCTTATCATCTTCATGGACCTTCTCTGGACTCACTACAAGAGGTCTATTTCCTTCCTGTGTTCAGGGCTCCAGAACTAGACGTAGTACTCCACGTGGGGTCTCACAAGAGCAGAGTAGAAGGGCAGAAGCACCTCTCTTGAACTTCTGCCCACACCTCTTTTAATGCAGCCCAGGACACACTTGGCTTTCTGGGCTGCAAGCACACACTGCCAGCTCACGTTGAGATTCTCATCAACCAACACCCCCAAGTCCTTCTCCTCAAGACTGTTTTTAATCCATTCTCCACCCCATCTGTATTTGTCCTTGGGATTACTCCAACCCAGGTGAGGTGTAGGGCAAGATGATCTCTAGCAGTACACTCACAGGTGAAACCTGTCACATTCTTGGAAAAGCTGAATTTATTTATTTATTATTTTTTTTTGCTTAGGCCACTAATTTAATTGATTAAATTTTACTGATTAATACATTTGCACAAACCAGGGCTAATTACTGGAAATTTAAAATTAAATTACTACAAACAACAAAAGAAAAATGGTTGAGAAAGTATGTGGTAATTCAGCTTCCCATCAAATATGGTAGTTTCAAATTCATCCATAGTTAAGCTCAGTATGTAATCTAGCATGTGCTATATTATTTCCAAAACAATAAAAAACTTGAAAATAAATAATGGCTTTAAACTTGAATACAACCATAACAAATATTCCTGTGATTACTGCAAATTAAATACTGTTCCATCTAAACAATTCAAAATGGATTTATCATATGGGCTTTAATGAAGCATTAATTGATTTCAATTTAATTTAGCAAACCTGTAGTTTTCATATTTAGCCACCACACGTTAAAAAGAAAAATAACATCAGAGAAAAAGAAAACATTTTCTTTTGTACTCTTAAAGAGATCCTAATTATACAATTCCTAAATATTCCAACAAGTAATTAGGAAAGGAGACCTATTTCTGAAGTAATTGAGAACTATACCAGAGAGATAGGATTCTGCTGCCCACAACCTCACAGAATTCCCTGATGTAAATGACAAGAACCACTGTTATTTCTAAACCTCAAGAGTGTGGAAGACTTGCTTAGTATTCCAATAAAGAGAGTGTTCATGCTGTGGAACTGTAGCATCTCACATTTCCAGTTAAAAAAGAAAATAAAAAATAACTATTAAAAATATATATTGAAAAGGTTCCTAAAAATACTTTAAAATGCAGCCATTTATTCCAAAAGTTCAGGAAAAAAAAAATGGTGATTAAGCTGTGGATTTATTCTGCTCATACCCATTAAGCACATGAAATATCTCTACCATACTCTTACATTACAAAATTTAGAACAATTATTACATAGAAACTAACACTTTTTAAAACCCCTAGCAGGTACTGTGAACTTTGACTTTCAATTCTAGGAATAATGGGTGAGTTTAGAAGCAGATACTGTGAACAACAAACATATTGGGGAAAATTACAGTCATTCTGTACTGCACACTGTAGTATTTTAGTTTGAAAGTTTTACAATTCTAATGTTATCCTCCAGAAGGCACTAAAACCACTAGTAGACAATTTTGTTACTACTGTTTTTATCAAGTATGATTACAATATCTCAAATAATTAAAAAAATAGTTGTCTACTATACTATAATTAACATAATATCAAACTGATTCTAATAAGGATGCAGTGTTAATATAAGGTTTCATTAGTTTCCTTGCAAAACGTATTTGTTTTCAGTGAAGCTCCTAATCCAGAAGATTTACAAAACCACATATTTACAGATTGATGCATTCAAAAGAAGATTCCAAATGTCTTGAAAAGGTACCTTTAGGGATCGATTTCTATGGTATTTTCAAGTTCATTGAATGCATCTCTATTTCCTGATACATTCTTTGATATCTTGCCTTTTCCTTCTAGTACATGATTTTCTCATTTACTTCATCCTGAGTGTCTGCAGCAATGAAAGTGCAAGTCTCTTGCTGGAGAAAATTAACTCTTCTCACTCTTCATTTTCATCTAATATGCTCTCTCCTGCTCAGTGTGAGCATTTTCTGTTAATGGTAAACAGTATCTAAAATATGAAAGCCTCTTTGTATATGATGGATACCAACTTGCCATCTTCAGCAGCTTTTTGTAAGAAAACCATCACCTAGCAAAGCAACGAGTCATTCATCTTGTCAAACACAGTGTCACTTCTGAACAAATCAGATTTAAGTTTTTCATCATCAAACTCCCACTATGTTTTCCTCAAGGCTAAGAAGTTATTAAATTGTATCAACTTTTTAATCCATGCTGTGACTAAAATAATTCAACTGTGCAGTGTCACAACCTCAGAATGGGAGGTAATTTCATATTCAAGTCTTTAAAATGGAATCTGTGATGAAACATCACTGAACATATTTTATGCTTATGTCTCCAATTTATGAAAGTATGATCTTAGCACTTATGTGGTTCTGGCATATCATTAGCTACAGTAGGTACATCTATAGCATGCTAGCCCCTGAAATAATTATTTCAGGAGAGTTTCAACCTCCTAGTACTAAAGAAAAGTAAATATCTTGATTTGACAAAAAAAAAAAAAAAAAAAGGACAGCACTAAACAGAGAATAAGTCTTGTCAGAATTTAGGATGTTTATCTTGTACTACATATATCTTCCATGGAGAGATTCCCATGCCCTGTTAATTAAAAGTCATGTGGTTTTATGGAGGATAATCTTATTACTCATTAAGACCATTTTTTAAAATTCCAATATGCCATCCAGCATGCAGTCCCTTTGCAAAGTCAAAACTGTATTGCTTACAAGCTTTGAGAGGCATGAAGCTTTGCTATATCTGCAGTAATGGAACTGGAGAAAAATTCTCTCTCTGGTCTATAGATGATAAAAAATTAGCTCAGTAAGTTAGATTTCCTAGCCACATTTATTATTTTTTACTGTGCACTCTTCACTCTGCTAGATATTTATTAGTATACTTTCAATAGTAAGCAAGCAAATGAATTAAACTTGACTGCAAAATGATCATGAATTTCTCTTTAATCTTTGAAGCTTTCAAACACAACATAGAAGCACCATCAGATTTAGGTAACCTCATTACTTCAAACTGCATTCTTAGGAACAAATCTGCCTTTAGCAAAGGATTACATTTACATGTAAAATGCATTAATTCAGCAAGTATGATACATTGCATCTTCTCTCTTTAAGGAACTGCATATTATCGGATTAATTCTGTTATTCAGTAGTATATGTAGAACATCAGATACCTTCATTACTAAAATACTACCCTTATTTTCAGGACAGCTACTGTTTTCCCTAGGCAAATCTGAAGCATTTGTATAATAGCTTTTACTTAACTACTGGCCACGCAGGAAGTAATATTAAAGACTTTGAAAACTTTAATGGACAATAAAAATTGATTCCAGCTTTCAGCCTAAAAACAATGATTGTACAGTAATGTTTTCAAATGCAAGATAAAAGTTTCTTTCAAACACTGAAGAGTTGATGCTTCTCTTCCATTTCATTAAATAACCAAAACCAAAAGAGGAAGTATCAGGACCTTATTCACAGCAGTTTCTGACTGCAGATATTCCCTGGCACAAAGACTTCAGAGCGTGAGGAAATTCACACTAAGGGATCAGAACTGACAGAGGATTCCTGCCATTCTATTACTGGTTCACTTTGGTGAAGTCACCAAGATATCTACTGGGAATCCAGTTACTACTCCTGTATAAGGTGAAGTTCCTACTAAACACAAAAGCCCTAGAAATCACTTAAATATAATACTCAGACTTTAAAAGGATTTATCAGTGGGCAAAGCATCGGGAAAATGAATTAAAGTCTCTTCTATAGGATCTATGTAAAGTTTCAATGCAGTAGAGCTTTTACACAGAAACATTTCAGTTTAGGAAATCCTAACCCTGAAGTGCGTAGAGAGTTACTGCCACTGCATGCTTTATATTACATGTGATCATGTATGTATGTAGCCACTATGCCTGGTTTTCCTAAGCAAACCTTGCAGGGTTAACACCCTGAGTAAACTAGAGTTACTCCCAGTTTACACTTGCAAAAAATACACAAAAAGCCTATCATCAGGTTTTCAACATACTTTACTGACTCCAGGCTCTAGCCTCCTTTAATATTATCTAATAAAATAAAACATTATTTATTATATTGTTCTGGAAGACATGAACAATCATATTTTTACCAAACGTGACAGTGAATGCTATTTCCACTAACATGGAAGTGATGCTTCTTTCTTTGCAAGACCTGTACAGCTAAAGAATAAAGTAAAAGAATGGCTGCTCTGGTTCAGACCAAAGATTCACAGATATAGCCGAATATCTAGTCTCTGTCAGCAAACTGAAGGTGATACTTTAGGAAAAAGGACAACACAGGTGTATATAATGCAGTTTTTCTACTCTCCAGCTTTTAGTAGACAGCACTTTAAAAGCTATTCTAGCAATCCAAGAACTTGTACTACCAAATTCCTGGGTGGTTCTATGTGTTGTTCAGCGTAATACTTATGTGTAGGAAAACAGATTTTAATTCAGAACTAGGAATATTTTGTTTGGCTTTATGACATAAAAGTTGGGTCCTGTTTAAACCAATTATTGTTGATATGTTAAAGGAAATAAAAAATAAATGAATAGTGTATTTAGGAGAGTAGGCAGGATGAAACATTGAAAAAAACATTATTTACTGACAGATAAGCACTGGAAAAGCATCCTGCATTCCTACTTTTTTGCTACTTTAAATGCTCCAGCAGTATTCAAAACAACAATTTCTATCAAAATGTATACATCAAAGCTCATTCCTTTAGCTTGGGCTTTATTATTTCTGTATTTCACCCATATTGCACAGTCTAATTATATAATTAGCCCTGGTAAGACATAGGCTATTACATAATCTCAGGTGTAACACAGACATAATCACTAACATTTCTGTATGTCCTGAATAACATTTCTTACCAGCAATTACTTTTCAGGGCCTGTAGCCAAATGAATAGAAGTAATGTGAAGGCAGGCAGACAGATATTGTAACTGTAGGTCTGATATGTGCAATGTTTTATGCTAAAACTTGAACACATACTTCTTCTGGAAGCCCATATTTATATTTTACTGCAGATTTATATAGCAGCCTGCCCTTGGGAAGTTGCTACTGTTGTCAGAATAAGATGGCAAAAGTAGCACTGTTAGAGCAGCAAGCAACATTAATTTCTAAGGGTTATGCTATATAAAATACATCTTGCTCATAAGCAGCTAAAGCTCAAGGCTTAACAACTGTCTGTCACCACTACAATGGACTGTCAATGTGATTGCAAGGGTTGACTCTGCAATATTTTAAGAGGGGTGGCACCCTTAATCATGAATAGATATGTGTATAAGTTATATGTGTACCCACATAATCTGGTTTAGTTTCACAGACTGGATTTTATTACTGATACCTTCTGTCGCTACAGCGGATCACTGCCTATCTAAACTACTGATCCTGCAGTCAGGATCCGACTTCTGCTGCAATGCAACTAATGAAGTTTCCTTCATTCAGCTTTTCTTTCAGGCTGAATAAAGCAGCCCATGCTGGAAAGCAGTCGTAGTATTTGGGCTGTAGAGACACACATCTGCAGTTCCAATTTTTCCAGCCAACCTTATAATAACAAAGGTCAAAAGTATAAAAATATTAAATCAAATGCAAAAAGACTGGGAATGTCAGTCTGACATGGTATCCATGTAATCTATCAGACTACATGAAATGGCGAGCAACTGTATGACAATTTAAATGCACTACTTTATCTGGAGAAGTGGAGGATTCTGATAAATGAAAAATTAAACAATTCTGTGCAGTTCGTTAGTTATTTTTTAAAATATTCATAAATTTACTTACGCAGGATTCAAGCTCACTAAGACCAACAAACCCTTAATTTTTAATATTACAAACTGTAAGATTCCTTCTTGGTAAAGAGGAGAAGCACATGCCTGAAGGTAATTTTAGCCTGGTATCATACCTCCTGCTAGGTAGCAAAGGCTAAGCTAACTAATTTAAAGCCATAGACTGCACAGAGAAAATATGTGTTAAGTCTTAAAGTATTCACAAATGTATATAAACATTTGGCAGCAGTTCCAAAACTGTCAACTGTGTTTTCTCATGTCATTTTCTCTTTTTTTTTTTTTTTTTTTTTTTCAATGGGACTCCAAAGATTCCCAAGGAGGAGTCTTTCTTTCAAACTGTCCCAATACTAATGCACTCATACTCTTTTATTCCATTCTGTTTGTCTTCTTTTCTCTTATTCTTCCAGTAAACTCCAAATACTTATATACAACTGTTGCCTCTCAATTACTTACTTAATATATATTTATAGCTTTGTAATTCTGAGGGTTTGGAACTCAAAGAGACAGTACTCTCCAAGAAGATCACAAACAGTTTCTGCAAGGATGTAAACTGTAAAACTCAGCATTTCCTTATCTGTCCCACAGGTCACTTCCCTTTACCTCACCTGCCCTGCCCTCTCTCTTCTGCTCCTGCAGTTCCCTTTCACCCCTCTGTCAGCCTGGTGCATCCTGGCACTGGCAATGATGGGAGCACCCTATGAAACAGAGAAGTCTGTAGTAACATTTATTATTTATTATGGATGCACAGGATGCAGGAAGAGCTAAGAAGAAAAAAAAACAAAAGTTACAATTCCTCAATGAATTGTTTACAGGGCATTAGTCCTGCTTCTCAGATTCTTGTGTCTAAAGAAAATAAGAGGAAATAAGACACCTTTAAGAAGCTAGCAGAGTGAAAATCTGAAATGTATTCTTCCAAAAGGACCCGATGCCAAAGAGTCTGGAAAAGAGCTCCTTGATTTGGTGCATCATTTATAACAGATCAGCTTTGTGTAACCTGAACTTTTACACAGTGAAGCAACTCACTACAACTGGCTTATACCACAATACCTTAACATGGGTAAAAGATCTAAATTTTATTCGACACAGGACAAGAAGCTGACACTTGCCTTATCCTTCCCCTATGCATTCCTTGAAAGGACGATAAGGGAGGAGAAAAAGGGAGAAGAAGAATGCGAGGTTGAAGTAAGATGTCGTGGGCCGATGACTTTTCTAGCTGGCCGTTTATTTTTTTTGTCTTTCCTCAGTTCTTCATAAATATATACATTATTTTTAAGGTACCTTACTTTCACACTTGGTGGTTATCAGCCATTAGAAAGTTTTAAATATAATTTCAAAGTATTCTGTTGTTTTTTTCCAAGTAGAAACTGACAGGTTCCATTTACAAATTCGATTCAGAGGACTTGCCATGCAAAGTGTTCCACATGACAAACCTGTATCTCACAATCTCTCTTGCTTATGATAAAAATCTATAAAACATAATATAAGTCAGAGATTCATTTTGAAAGGTAAGCATCTGACCCAGTCACAGCAAAACCAGAAACCAAAGAAGTAATATCATTAACTACATTAACTGCACCTTACTACTGCCAAAAAGATACTAAAATATAGTAACAGAAAGCCCCTTGACTTCCTAATGCCTAAAGGTCCAAATGAACTTTGATACTAAACAGGTTCCAGTTTGTTCCCAGGACTGTCTAATTATTGTATTCACAGTCAAAAATGCACAGCACACTGGCGACAAAAATAAATTAAATAAAGTAATCCATTACAATAATGGCAGCAAAGATAGAAATGCCAAATTATTGCATGGACTACCTACTGATCCTTTTTGTAATTACACTCATGTTAAGCATCCTATTTACAGGATTAAGTAAAGCTGACAGAATTTGCACTTCATTGCCTCAGAGTATAACAACATCCAAAACCATGACACAAAGTCTTGGAGTCTTATTTCATGCATCATTCTGCAGTACAAATAACTGCTATTGGAATACATCAGTTATGTATATATTAATAATGGTGTTACTAAAGAGTGCAAATGGTGAATCTGTGCCAAAGTCATTTGAGTATTTTTTAAAATTCTACACAATAGTGGTAACAGTATTCAAAAAGCTCTGATTTAAGCTCAGTAATGAAATTGCATTGGCAGATTACTTTTTTTTTCCCAGTACTTATTAGTCAGGCAACAAACGCTTCTAAAATATTTATGAGGCAGTAAAAAAAAAAGCAACTATGCACATAGAAAATGTATCACTGCTTTTAAGTAACTTAACATTCCTTGATTTCAGCAAGAGAAATCTGACAAGGCTGACAAGGGAAGAAAGCAGGTGGGCAGGAAATCTTGATTCACAGCTCTGTCAATGCATCCTCAACAACCTTGTTATACAGCTGAGTAAGTGACAGTTTGGGATATTTTAAATAAACACCCCCATTGACTGCTGAAAACTCTTTTTCTCCTCTACAGCAAAATCATTAAAACTCCTGTGAAGACGTTGTCAGATTTTTACACCTGCTATCAGAAAGAGCAAAAAGTCAAGCTCTAGCAAGTCTTGAAGCAGGTGTAATTTTTTTCTTCTCACAGCACTTACAGAGGCTGCAGTGTTACAAGATGGCACTGTAACAGACTAATGGGTATCCACTGCTGTGTGTTGTCACCGTCTTGCACTCTAGGTGCACTCTGGCAACCAAGAGAAGAAGCAGCAAAGAATGTAGATGCTTGTATCTCAGAAACAGAACTTTCTCCTCATTGAGTTAAATGGCAGTCTCTGTTGATTGCTGCTTTTTTTTTTTGCTTTTTTTTTTTTTTTTTCCCCCAGGGTTGGTATTTACAGGAAAAGAATGAAGCAAGGAAGCAAAGAAAAAAACAGAAAAGAAAACAGCTTTATCAAGACAAAACCCAACAATCTAACTGTATAACATAGCAGCCTCCAAGCATTCCAAGCATAAGCTAAGGGGGTGGGGGAAAGAAAAGCTGTGTAGAGGTTGTCCACAAACTTCTGAGGGTGGTCAGCAAAACTGCCACCTTGAACTTTCAGAGGGCAGTCAGGCCTGCTCAGGAGTTAAGTTGACAAGAGTCCCTTGGGAGGCAGTCCTAAAAGTCAAAGGAGTCCAGGAAGGCTGGACTTCCTTCAAGAAGGAAATCTTAGAGGTATAGGAGCAAGTGGTCCCCATGTGCCAAAAGACAAGGTGCTGGGCTGGGCAAGACAACAGCCTGGCTGAACAGAGAGATCTGGCTGCAACTGAGGAAAAAAAAAGATAGTTTATGACCTTTGGAAGAAGGAG
Source organism: Chaetura pelagica (assembly GCF_000747805.2). Taxonomy (NCBI): domain Eukaryota; kingdom Metazoa; phylum Chordata; class Aves; order Apodiformes; family Apodidae; genus Chaetura; species Chaetura pelagica. The sequence continues at coordinate 10,451,385 of NW_009954185.1, read as the reverse complement.
GCAGGCAACTCAGGAGAACTACAAAAATGTCATGAGGTTATACAGGGAGAAAATTAGAAGGGCCAAAGCCCAACTAGAATGTAACTTCACAGTATGAACAGTTGTTCTCTGGGTATCCAGTCCCTTGAGCTGAAAGATAAGACAGGGAGCAGAATGAAGCCCACAAGGAGAAATCCTTAGTGACCTGCTGCACCACTTAGCCACACACAGAGCCCTGGCTGACTTGGGAGCCATCTACAACAAAGGCCGGAAGGCGTATCTGAGTAATGACAGGCCTGTGAGTCTGACCTCAGTGCTAGGGAAGGTCATGGAGTAAATCATCTTGAAGTGCCATCATTAAGATCATGCAGGACAACCACGTTATCAGGCCCAGTAAGAATGGGTTTGTGAAAGGCAGATCCTGCTTGAAAAACCTCATCTCCTTCTATGACTAGGTGACCCGCTTAGTGGATGAGGGAAAGGCTGTGGATGTTGTGTGTCTGGACACCATTTCCCACAGCATTCTCCTGGAGAAAATGGCTGCTCATGGCTTGGGCAGGCAAGAAAATTAGAAGGGCCAAAGCCCAACTAGAATGTAACTTCACAGTATGAACAGTTGTTCTCTGGGTATCCAGTCCCTTGAGCTGAAAGATAAGACAGGGAGCAGAATGAAGCCCACAAGGAGAAATCCTTAGTGACCTGCTGCACCACTTAGCCACACACAGTAGTCACCAAGCTACTTTCCATCACCCATCTGGAGCCCTGGCTGACTTGGGAGCCATCTACAACAAAGGCCGGAAGGCGTATCTGAGTAATGACAGGCCTGTGAGTCTGACCTCAGTGCTAGGGAAGGTCATGGAGTAAATCATCTTGAAGTGCCATCATTAAGATCATGCAGGACAACCACGTTATCAGGCCCAGTAAGAATGGGTTTGTGAAAGGCAGATCCTGCTTGAAAAACCTCATCTCCTTCTATGACTAGGTGACCCGCTTAGTGGATGAGGGAAAGGCTGTGGATGTTGTGTGTCTGGACACCATTTCCCACAGCATTCTCCTGGAGAAAATGGCTGCTCATGGCTTGGGCAGGCATACACTTTGCTGGGTAAAAAGTGGCTGCTGGATGGCCAGGCCCAAAGAGTTGTGGTGAATCCAGATAAATCTGACTGGCCTGTGGGCAAAAGTGGTGTTACCCAGGGCTCACTGTTGGGGCCAGTTCTGTTTAATAACTTTATCAATGACCCAGATGAGGGGATCATGGGCACCCTCAGGAAGTTTGCAGATGATACTAAGTTGGGCAGGAATGTTGATTTGCCTGATGGTAGAAGGCTCTGCAGAGCGATCTGGACAGGCTGAATTGATGGGCTGAGGCCAACTGCGTGAGGTTCACCAAGGCCAAACACAGGGTCCTGCACTTGGGTCACACCAACCTCATGAAATTCTACAGGCTTGGTTAAGGAAGAGAGGCTGGAAAGCTGCCCAGAGAAGGATGTGGAGCTGGTTGATAATTGTCTGAGTATGTGCCAGCAGTGTGCTCAGGCAGCCAAGGCCAACAGCATCCTGGCTTGTATCAGGAAAAATGTGGCAAGCAGGACTAGGGAAGTGACTGTGCCTCTGTACTCAGCACTAGTGAGGCAGCACCAGAAGTACTGTGTTCAGTTTTGGGTACCCAACTACATGAAAGACACAGAGGTGCCCGAGCAAGTCTAAAGAAGGGTAATGAAGACAGTGAAGGGTCTGGAGAAAAAGTTTTATGACAAGCGTCTGAGGGAACTCTGGTTGTTCAGTCTGGAGAAAAGGAGGCTGAGGGGAGACCTTATTGCTCTCCACAACTATCTGAAAAGACATAGCGAGGTGAGTGTTGACCCTTTCTCCCAAGTAACAAGTGATAGGACAAGTGGAAACCTCCAGGGGACGTTTAGATTACATATTAGGAAAAACATACCCACTGAAAGGGCTGTCAAGCATTGGAAGTGGCTGAGTCACCATCCCTGGAGGCATTTAGAAGACATGTAGAAGTGGTGCTTAGGGACAGGGTTTAGTGGTAGACTTGGCAGTGCTAGGTTATGGTTGGACTTCATGATCTTGCAGACCTTTTCCAACCAAAATGATTCTATGATTATATAATCAGAAACAATTTAATTCAAGCTAGTAGCCTTCAGTCACAAGGAAAACACTCCATTCAGCAAACTCCTGGGAGAGAAAAAAAAAATAATTCCAAATGCCTTCCCCTCCTACCCCCTACCAATTCCATCAAAACCAAAAACTTTCTGCCTTCAGGTCAAGTCTATAATCATTGAAACTTCTTTTTTCAAAACTTTTCAGTACAACCCAAGACACCAATAATGAGGTATTAAGATAAAGGGGGGCAAACAGGCATTAAGTGGAATTACAGCATATTTGGTCTGGTTATGAAACACCCCTAAAGGTAAAATTTTAATGATCAGGAAGATTTTAAAATAAATAAATAAAAGTTGTACAGGTATTGGACACTTCAGGCAGATCTGAACTGCAGCTAGGAAGATCACTGAAGCTAGAGAAACTACCTGAAATACATCTACACGCTGTTATTCTCACTTTGGATGACTTGAATAGATGTGGAAAGGGGCCAGAATGACATTCACAGAACCAAATCCTGAAGTAAGCTCGGGCGGAGTACAGGTCTCATTCTGGTCTCTTTCATCCTTGCTTTTCAACATATTTTAAAATAATGCAACAATTTTGCTTAAGATCTTTAAACATATGTCCAATTTTTAATGCTGGCTTTAAGTGGAATTAAGTGAAATTTGGCCTAATGCATAATAGTAGTATGTAGCTCTTAGGAGTTCTCTACTTTGCACTATTTCCCTGCTTCTTTCCTGAATCTCCCTGGACAAATCTTACCAGTGTTTTCAAAACTGACTGAGTCAAGGTCAGTGACAAAATTAAATGTAGGTAATGCTTATCTTGGCAGATGCAGCCGTATCACAGCAAATCATCACATCTACTCTGAGCATCACCCTGTCATTGTACAAAATGTTAGCATGATGACTGGAAGAAGCAGTCTGAAACACAACAACCTACATTTTCCTCACTTCCTCCAATTCTATTTTGTCTCTATCTTCTAATCAATTTTGTTTTTTACTCAACAGTGATATAGGCTATTATTTCTATCAGTATATCTCAGCTTTGAAAAGTCAAACCTACTTGAATAGCAACTGCAGAGGCATTAAACAGTCACAGATGAGAGCCTACACTTGTATTCCATGCCTGCTCTGCAATGCATTTTAGAAGATACAAGCAATTAGTAAAAAGGCTGGAAGTACATACAAGCAGGTCATTAATTATACAGTTCCGATACTCTTACAATTAACACATTCTTTCTGAACTACTCCCTCTGACTTTATTAGGACTTACTCTTAGCAAGCTATCATTGCAGAATTCAGAGTTTACAATGCAGAATGCTACCTTAACACATGTACAATGAAAATATTAAAACACAGAATCACAGCATGTTAGGGGTTGGAGAGGACCTCTGAAGATCTTCGAGTCCAAGCACCTTGGCCAGAGCAGGAGCAAAAACTAGGGCAGATCACTCAGAAAGGCATCCAGACAGGTCTTCAAAGTCTCCAGAGGAGGAGACTCCACAGCCTCTCTGAGGAGCCTGTTCCAGTGCTCTGTAACCCTTACAGTAAAGTTCTCATGTTGAGGTGGAACTTCCTGTGCTTGAGTTTGAATCCACTGCCCCTCTTTCTGTCACAGGGCACAAGTGAAAAGAGGTTGTCCCTACCTTCTTGATGCCCAGCCCTCATGTATTTATAGACATTAATTAGATCCCCCCTCAGTCTTCTCCTCTCTAGACTGAAAAGTTCCAGGTCTCTCAGCTTTTCTTCGTAAGGCAGGTGTTCCAGTCTCTTAATCATCCTCGGAGCCTCCGCTGGGACTCTTTCAAGTGGGTCCCTGTCCCTCTTGAACTGGGAAGCCCAGAACTGGACACAATACTCCAAGTGATATCTCACCACAGCTGAGTAGAGGGGGAGGAGAATATCTCTCAACCTGCTGGACACACTCCTCCTAATGCACCCAAGATACCATTGGCCTTCTTCGCCACAAAGACACTTTGTTGTCCCATGGATCACCCCCCAGCCTGTACTGGTGCATTTTGTTGTTCCTTCCCAGGTGCAGGTCTCTGCATTTGCTCTTGCTGAATCTCATTAGGTTCCTCTTTGCTCAGCTCTCCAGTTTGTCCAAATCTTGCTGAATGGATGCACAGACTTCAGGTGAATCAGCCAATCCTCCCAGCTTCATGTCATCAGCAAGCTTGCTGATGAGACACTCTGTCCCATCATCAAGGTCATTGATAAAGATGTTGAACAGGACTGGACTCAGGACTGATCCCTGAGGGACTCCACTAGTTACAGATCTCCAGCTGGACTCTGCACGGTTGTTCACCATTCTTTGCTCTCTATTGTGTAGGCAGTTCTTAATCCATCTCACTACTCATTCTTTTATCCCACACATCCTGATCTTGCTCACAAGGATGTTATGGGAGATTGTTTCAAAAGCCTTGCTAAGGTCAAGGTAGACTACATCCACTGCTCTCCCTGCCATCATGCCAGTCATGGGAGCTGTCCCTCCACACATAAGAGCATTTATAAAATTAGGAAAGTTATTTCACTGTTACTTGGAAACATCATCTAAACATAATGCATATGTGTTTAGCACATACAATGTAATAGGTACTTCAGATTTTTTTGGAGGTGCTATGTATCCTGAACTCAGAAGTTTCAGTGCCAGTAACAGAGATCAAAAAAATGCACCTTGACTGAAGATACCTTGTGCAAAAAGCTAACAACCCTAAGATTACAGTAAAAAAATATGAATTATTTTAACTAGAAGTCTTCTATTGAATATCAGCTCTCCTACTGCACTAGCACCATCATATTAAGAAATTCTATTAACTACACTGGATTTCAATGGAATCTCAAATATAACGTGGACACATTAATATAAAAGAGTAGGTGCTTCCAGGGAGCGAACTCAACAGCTTAATTCTGTGCAAAGCTTCCCAGGCGAAGTTCTTCTGTCAGTCATACACCCATCATTCCTGGCTATCTCAGCTCTGACCATCACCCTTGCATTAATTTGGTCCCCTATCTGAATCCCTGCTTCAAAATGTTGCATAGCTTAGGATGCAATCACAGGATTCTCTCACTCTCAGATACAAATCCCCTTTGTAGTTTTTTCACTTATCAACCAAAATTTCTATGGCAGACTGGAAGGCAGTTTATTATTTTATGAAAAAGGCCAACAGGATACCACAAATAATAAGTTTTAGTTTTTAGACCAAATATTACTCATTAAAAGCATTTGAAAGAAAAAGAAGCATGCAAATAAATAAGTTAACAGTATATGTAGCTAACAAAGTGTTGAGCAATCTTTGAAATGGGGATCCTGACCTATGTAAGTTCTCTATTGACATGTAACCTCTGTAGCCTGTATAGTTTACACTACTCTGTGAACTGTCTAATTACATAATTTTCCTGAGTTCTTCTTGTACAAAGATGTTCATATCTGTTTATTTCTAATCTCCTATTTAGACAGAAAAGGGGTTTTCTAGACTCTGAATAGAGGATCCAAAAAGCTAGTATCTTCTTGTACCATGAAAGAGCTAGTTTCCCACTTTTCCCCCTTCCAATCACTTCTTTGTTGCTTCCCATGACTCACTACAGTACACTGCAACAATCCAAGGGAAAAAAATTACAGATTTAATGTAGTAATTAGCTGATTAAAATTTTATGCCCTGTGTTATACATAAGGTCAGACTAAGTTAAAATTACTAGTTTCTCGCATGTATAAATCATTCTGAATTGATGTTATGGTGATTGCGAAGTTACCAGACATTTGTTTCTAGTGAAGAAAGAAGGGGAATCTAACGTCTCAATTAGACAAGCCATTAATATCAATAATATGCTCAGTAAACATTATTAAGAGGCAACCAAATGTAGGACATTACAGAGATTATAATAAATCTCTTCATTTATGTTTTGCTTTATATTCTAGGAGTGTGCATACAGTCTTTCAGTGCAATGTAACTTTATTTTTCCAGAATGGAAAATCCAAAAAATCTTGGAACTTTTAAGTTTCAGAAAATTACTAAAACAATGTAATGTGTTAAAAAAATATTAAATTAATAATTTTTAACTATCACATACCTTCTAAGTGTCAGTGAGACAGGCTTATGCAAATAATTATAGAACTGAATCAAGAAATGTTTTATTGGAAAAGACAAGATTAACCTCCCATATATATAAAATGTCAATTTTTTTACCACCTTTTCAATATGCTGTGCATACACCACCAGAATTTTTTTCTACCTCAGGGGGTCAAATGTGCTACACAGTTGTTGCAGTACAAGCTTCCTCTCTTTTCTGTTACTGGTTCACAGAAACTAGGTGCAAAGAGGTGCAGAAATAGGCAGGCTGTTAATGTCTGGGCATAGATTTGTTTCTAACCATCCTTGGCCATCTTAAGCAGGAGCCAGGAATATGACAGTTTGTCCACTTAACTTCATGAATTTACTGTGAAAAAAGATAGATCACATTGGGCACAGGAATGTTAAACAATTGCCAGCACTACTTCTCTCTGAAACCTAAACCAACTGCTTAGCTACATAAAAGCTTTCAATGCAAATAAAGCCTGTAAAAAGTTTATTCTGTCCAGAGAAGGCAAGCTGTAAATAAATAAATAAATAAATAATCGTTTGAAAAATAAACATCTGCCATAACTATTTCTAAAAATAAATATATTTATGTTGGGGGTGGCTTTTGTCAAAATGTTAAATTACAATCTCTTGATAGCACCCAGGGGCAGCAGGAGTTCAGATCACTCAGCAAGGGCTCTTTCTCGCTGTTAAGTTTCTCACTGAATAGAAGAACTGCTCAAGGGAAACTCAATGTGTCATTAGCAGGTGTTAGAAAAGAGCTCCCAAACGTTCTTCAACTCTCCTGAATTATTAGTTCGGCTTGCTTCTTTTTCTGACGGCTAGTATGGTGATCATGAAGCTGCATGTATTCCACACCAGGTTTCCACATAAAAGGCTTGATTACTGGACTGATTTATCACATTCAGTCCAAGGGCTGTCCAATAGCTAGCAGCAGGAATTAAAGCAATTACAAAAAAGGGCTGGTGCTGCTTACAAAACAGGATTCAGGCTTCTTAAAGGGCTACAAAAGAAATTTTGTGTCACCTTCAGGTTTTCTTTCTTGTCATATAGACAATTTAGTAGCAAAACTGACCAGCTGTGATAACATGTGCAAGATGTTTACAGCAGTTTTAAACCAAAATCGGATGCACAAGCACAAGAGAACCTTCACAGCACCACAGATTCAGAAGGGACTGCAGCCAGGAAAAAAAAACAACAACAAATGGGTTGACATTCCCTCAGATTTGCTACGTCACATATTTTGTAAATTCTAGACTCTTTAGCAACATCAGAACCACAAAATCCTGCAGAAAACAGGCAGGAAAATTTTCACAGTAGGCAAGCCGTCATGATGCTTAAGGAAGGTGGCTTGCTAGTCTGACAAGAATAACACTTACACGTTCCTTACAGGATAGATATTTCAAGTTTTCCTAGGAATTCATGTGGAGGTGTTCGTATCAAACATCAAATATTGTATTAAACACCAGCCAAAATCTGCAGGAAGTGCCTTTGTTGAAATTGATTCCAACTGAGTTTTCAGACACAGAAGTAATACAGTACACTTTGCTTGGGAACTTATGGGAACAGCCACAAGCCATAACCGCTTTCAGGAATTCAGTTCTTGAGAGGAAATGTTAATATAATTTAATTTATACCAGTCATAAAATAGTTTATAACACTTTGAAGGCACAGAGAACATCCTACCTAGACTGTTCACTAACTTTTCTACTTGTTGCAAGAAAGGATCCTCCTCCCCTTGCTGCCATCTGGACACCCTTCTTCTTTTTTTTTTTTTCTTTGAAGAGATTCAGAATTAAACATGATATTCCAACAAGTAAAGCTACTTTTGTCTAATTCTCTAGGATTTAAAGCCATACACAAAAATTGTGGATTTGATCTTTTTTTCCATTTGCAACTATGCACTAAAAAATAATGTCTTAGATACATATTCATTCTGCAGATACATGAAAATCCAAAAAAATTGCTTTCAAAATTGCTTAAACTACAGTAAAAAAAGCTCTGATATTTAAAATCCAGAAAGCTAAAAACATGTGATAGTATCTCAAGGAGCTGGAAAAATTATTTGGAGAACTGCGTTTGTCATGCAGACTGTTACAAAGCTAGAAGTTACAAAAAATAACAGTTTTCAAGAAGAGAAGGTAGAGGATTGACTTCATTTTATTCAAATTTTCTGTTATAAAATTCTGGGAATTTGTGCAAACATTTATATACACAGAAGCAACTGAGACTAAAAAGAACACTTCATACAGTCCGAGCCTCCTAATATACAAAACCAAAAAAAATTAATCTTCCATGCTGCAGACTCATCTCTCTTTTATCAAGTATTTCCAACACCTCAAATGAGAAGCAAAGAAGTGCAGAATATAATTAAAGATACCTATTCTTGACTTGGGTTTAACAGACAGATTTTTCTATCATTTTTCTTACTATCCTCATCATTTTAGAATACACATAATTGGATTACTGCATGTGATTTGATTATGTGTAGGAGTACCACCTAGAATAGGCTGGAGGTCTGTTTTTAATGCACTTCTTAGATAGTCAAATCCTTATTGCAGTTATAAATGTTTCAATAGAACATTCCCAAGATGTATCCATTTAACGGCTTTATTAATTTCATTACTAATAACCATAATGTCCTTCAATAGACAAGATTTTCCGTGGGTTCGGCAATACAAAAAGACAAGTGGACAGCAGACTATCAGGTATTTATTTGAGTAGGTAAGTTGCTCTGTAAAGAAAGACAGCAACAAAGCTTGCCTTCTGAAGGAATTGTCTACTTTGTCCACTAAATTCCTATTGAATAGACCAAAATGTCTGTATATGCCTCCCCTCCTTAGGAAACTGGACTGTAACTTGAGTAGCATTTGGCTTAATTTTGTCAGCTGCTGCTGTCGGCTTGCTTTTCAGTGAGAAAAAGAGCTTTTAGATAGATACAAAATTAGCACCCCTGTCAATCACATAGCCTTAAGTAGCTCAAAGCCTCTACACAACACAATGGAGCGTTACAGGAGTAGAACTGGGTTCAGTGCTATTTCAGATGGGTTTCCATCTCTACCACCTTGCAATAAAGAGCAATAGCGACACAGGTAACCACTAAAGACCAGGAGGTATACCAGGAGACAAAGAATGTTTTACAATATTTTCGTAAGTAATAAAGTTTAGCAGCTGTAGGAGCACTCTTTGAGAAAATTAGTCATTAAGTTGATTAAAGGCAACATAAGTTACGCTTTATTAGGTTGGCTCACAGCAGTAGTGTCAGCTACCAGTATTCTGCAAAAATGACCTTCATGCAAAGTTCAGAATATCCTATTACACGTGCAGAAAGAAACCAATTCAGGTATATTACATTTTAAGTAATCACACTTAACATGGGACATAACTACCTTCTTTTTCAAATGGACACGTTATGACAATCTTGAAAGAAGGTACTCACACTAACAGGCTTCTTATTACGTAATTCAACACCATTTATGTTTCTATGGCGTCCTTCATACAAGTACATAAAAAAATAATAAAATATTTGCAGTCAACTGTTAGCTGAAGTAAAGACAACAGCAGACAAACAGCAACACAAAGTGACTGTCCTATGAAGAAAAACTGTAGTGCTCTAAGTAGACTGCAACAAGGAGAAATGGGAAGAAGCCCAGACTTCATTTGATACTGCAACACAGATGAATAATGAAGTGACCATATGAAATACAATATGCTTGCTATGAGTTCTGAAAACCTTTTCTTACATTAAATCCAAGATAATCGGGGAGTCAATGAGAGAGTCAAAAAGGTTAATACATGATGATCCTTCAGAAGACTCTGCAAATTACTCATATCCTAATGACAGAAGTGGAGTGAATGTTGCATCAAGCACTTAAACAAAGAGTCCATCCTGCCACTGCCTAAATAGCTTATATAGGTGTACCAGCTCCAGTGATGTGGTGTAAAATGATACCCCACCATGAGCAGGGGGAGACTTCTTCAATTAATAGGGTTTTATACAAAAGAAGAGGCTCAAATTACATGCAAAAGGAGTGGAAAATCCAGCAAATCAAGTTTATAAATGCCTACTATCAGCTCCTCCTCATCCCTACTTGCACTTTCCCATGGAAAATTCTGTGAATCTTATAAAATTTACCTATCATCTCTATCTTCAAAGTAATAAAAATTATGCCTGGACTAGTTAGCAATGCTATGCACCAGTTTAAGGTACAAGCTTCTGTGATAAGACTATACTGACTTGTGCCAGTTTCTCTTTGAATAATAGTTATTTTTGAAACAAGTTATCTTTTCCACATTCTTTCTGACTACAGAAAGAGATGTAGCAGTAATCTTTGTGCAGTGTCATTTGTAAACTAAATTTATATTCCAGATTTGCATGTTAACTGCCATAGTAGTAAAAGCAGCTCTCAAAGAAAGCATGTTGATGCTTCCATTTGTGTTTAAATTTGAATGCTAAAAGCAAAGCCAAGTGAAAAAAACAGATTTTAGTTCTTTTTATCTTAAGCCAAATATGTATTGCTTACTTTAATTATTGACTAAGCCTCCCTTGCAGGGGCAAAAATGAATTCTTGGTATTTGCAGGCTCTGCCTGGATATTGTTATTTTATACTTGGCTGTCTCCTCTACAGTTTGTACTCAGGACTATGTGCACTTCAGAAAATCATAATGTTCAATGTGCTGACTACAGTTTCTGAGAGACCACAAAATCCCACCTAATGAAGAGCACCCATTTAGTCATATATTTTAATTACTTTATTTGGATGATCTCTGACTTCTAAGTGTGCTTTCTGTTTGTAAGAGGAAGAGCTTCACTACTAAAAGGGCTCATTTGTCACAATTTGAGATGCTGGTTTAATCTGAAGACACATTCTGACAGATATTGCCAGGTTACTCTAATTTAAGAAATCATGAACTAAATTATCACTTGAGAGATTTTAGTCTTGAAGCATAAATATTTATATACACATGACCAGTAGGACTGTTCTCCATGTTAGAGCACATCCATGCTTTGACCAGTAGCTTACCCTACACTACTCTGTCCTCTTTTTTCCAAGTACTGTTACAATTTTATCTTTAATTTTCCTGTTTTCACAGTTGCACAAAGATGCTTGAAAATGGGGCTTTGGAAATCCCAGCAACCTACAAAATTGAAGTCTGTACTGGTGGGTTAGAGTCAGAGATACAGAGAACCTGATGGCTTCCGTCCTTAAAGTTCCCTGGTTCATTTACAAAATAAAATGTACGTACTACCCTTCAAAAGCTTTATATTATATTTACATTATTTATATATAAATATATTTCTGTGCTTAACATGTTTGTTATATTACGCAAACACAAAAAGTCACACAAAAACTGGAACAAGATCTGTTACCCCCTGGCTTACACCAGTGTAAAAGATCCAGTCGCTCTTGTCTTTCATTCGCGGCGCAAATTTCCTCACTTCTTACCTTACAAACTCCCTGCAGCCCATCACTAGGGGCTCTGGGCCAGTGGAGGCAGGTGCAGGAGCATGGGGGAGGGCAAAGGAGCCAGCACAGGAACTCGAGGAGGGGAGGAGGTGTTTGCTTGCTCAACTTCCTAGCAGAACAGCTTCTGAAGCCACAGGTCTGGGCATCCGGACCACTGAAAAACTGCCTAAGATTGACCTAATGCCTTGCAAGGATTTTTCTTAAGTTCTTGTAATTATTTCATTTTGACTGTTATCTCTGAGGCGGTTTAATATTCCTACTGTGATCTGGTGTCAAAATATGGAAGAAGAGGCAAATGCAACAGGAAAACTAAATGTATAAAAAAAAGAAAAAAATTTTTAAAATGCTACACAATCTAATAATCCCTTCTTCTTGCAAATTTGTTCAAGGGGTTCTTTGCAAGAATCATTGGAAAATTGCTTAATCTTTCCAGAGCTTCCTGTTGTCCCAGCATGTATGTTCCAGGATCCTACTGAGGCTTAAAATAAATAAAATAATAATAGTAATAAGCTGATTACCTCACGATCAAATGAAAAGTTCTATCGGCTGCGGGAGCTGGTAGGGATTTGTGGCTTCTGGCTTCTGTCTCTGAGGCGAGGCTGGGGCTGCCTGAGACACAGCCAGTTCCAGCTGGGTCTGGCTGGGTCCCGCTGGACCGCGTGGTCAAGAAAGGGCAGGGACC
>NW_009954185.1:10426410-10439027 GCF_000747805.2 Chaetura pelagica | reverse complement strand
AAGAGCGGGCGGAGGCAGAGAAGGGGCTGCAGCCTTTTTGCTCTTCTCTTGCCCAATGCACAAAGCAATGTAGAAAGCTATGTGTTAAAGACAGTGATCAGGCTGGTACCTATTGAAATAAGGAATGCTGGAGGGTCATTTTTAATGAAGATGAGATTGTTCTTTAACTGTGGCAACTAATTTAAAAAAAACAAAACAAAACAAAACAAAAACATAATCTTGAGAGTGGATGTGCTATGACATATACAGAACTAGACCAAGCTGAATTAAACAACATCTTGAATAAGAGAGAGTCAGAATTGTTCTTTTTGTCAAAGAAAGACTGTTCAACAGATCATGATGATTACTGCCAATGAGGTTCAATGTCTCCTCCTTGTACCTCTTTGGTGCAATACTCCATTTTGGGAAGATGATTCCATCTTATTAGTTTGCATGCTGATTACAGTAAATTACTAAAAGGCTTCAAAAGAAGCTATGCTCACTTCTCAGCTGGGAGATCAGAGAAAGAGAAGATGAATGAAGCTGTAACAACACAAAAAACATTGCTAAATATACATGCAAGATGTTTTTCTTTAGCACCAGGGCAGAGTAGAGGGGGAGGATGACCTCTGTCTATCTGCTGCCCACACTCTTTTGAACCTAATGAAGTTCAACAGGGCAAGTGTGGAGTGCTCCATCTGGGGAAGAACAACCACACGCACCAGTACAAGTTAGGGGTTGACCTGCTGGTGAGCAACGCTGGGGAAAAAGACCTGAGAGTCATGGGGAACAACAGGCTGATCATGAGCAAACAAACCTCACTATCAGAAAACCATGAGATTATTTTACAGTAAACAGTGGCAAAGACCTGAAATTAAGTTACTAAATAAAAATATTTCCATAAATTTTCATCATAGCTGTAAAAGTTGGGTTATTACACTGTTAAATTACTAGGTTTTGATTATTATTTTTTTTTCTCCCTGAAGAAAATAATGCTTTCTCTGGAAGAGAGAATTGAGCTTTATCTGGCTTAATCTTTCTACTCCAATGCAAGTACAGTCTGCAACATCAGTAGTGCATGACTGCAATCAGTCAGGAAAGAATGAGGCATTCTTGGCACATTTAAGTGGAAATCCTGCATTGAACCACCCTCTAGAAGAGACTGTCCAGGACCAACTGCTAGCTAACTGAGGGACTTCCATTTGGGACAGTGAGTAGCCAGCTATGCATCTTCAATTAATTCTTGAGGTTAAAAACATGAGTATATACTAAAACGCACCAACTCTCTTGAAAAACTGTGTGAATTTATGCAAGATCCAAGAACTCCCTATAATTTAGCTATAAATCAAGCCCTGGATTAAGTCCTGATCTCTGCTCCCCCTCAGTTACTGAACCCCAATGGGACTCTGCTTGCAGCCAGCCTTGGGACTCAGCTGCCCACCCAAAACACACAGCCAGTGAGGACCTCCTGTTCCAGTCCTTAAAGGAAGACAGTTGCTGCTGCTGAGCTGCTACCACAGCAGAGATGAATGGAGGAGGGGAGCCCATGCTGGTGGTGGGTTTCCTTTCTCTGGTCCTGCTCCCTGCCCAGGATGATCTGCAGCCAGCGATGGCTCAGCACAGCAGGGAGCACAAGCCAGGCTGACATATCCATCCCAGCAGGAGTGGAATTTTTCAGAAGTTGAAGAACAAGGTAGCACATGTTCATTTATGAGCCTCTATTTTCAAAATGTCAGCTCTTCATCTCAAACCTGTAGAGTATTATGTTTTCTCATTTTACCTATCTTCAAAAAGAATAATATTTTTCAGCTTTTTTCAGATCTTGCCAGTAATGAGGGAGAGATTTTGCGGGTGTAGACACCATTAAAGAACAGGTGCAGTGTATTACCAGAGATTTTGTTTCATAACTGAAATTTTAAACATTTAAAAAACAGCAGTTTTTGACTGAAATGACTGCAGTTAGAATTTAATAAATACACACATTACAATCGTACTGCTGAATGTGCTGCATGGTAGAGATCAAAGATTATTTTGCCACTGCCTAAAACTGGAAACAGATGTCATCATATAAGCCAGTCCAAATAAGACTTATACAATAGCATTGTTATTACTTTTCCAATATAAATAATTGAATATTTGACTCAAATCCTTTTATTTAAATCCTTCAAAAATTAAAACCTATGAAGTCAAAATAGCATGAAGTATTTCTGTCTCCTCACCTCTTCCTACTCTAAAAACTATCACTTCAAAAAAACAGATTTCCAGAATAGCATGAACAAGAGATTTTAAACTACTTCTTAAAGACGTCTTAGCAACTTCAAGTTATTTCCTGGCTTGCATGAAGACAGAATTGAAATTATTTTAAGTATTCAATATCTTCACTGTAATATAAGGAAAGATTATAAAAGTAAAATGGCAAATGCAAGCATCATTTAAGCAATGTCATTGACATAATTCCTGGATTTTTTAGCTTTTCATCTGAGACTGTGTATTTTAAGTAGTAGTAAGTATTACAAATAAATGCTCTTGATTTCATAATAACTAGCAGAAAGTTTGTCACATCTTTAAGAGTTACTCCAATGACGCAATCCAAAGAATCAATTCTCAGAATCAAAATCTGTATCAAACTAACCTGTATTTATTGAGAAATTATTTCATCATTCATGCCATTTATATTGTTTCTGCCAAGAAAGGAGACATTTGCCATTCTCAAAGGAAGGCAACATCCTTCATGATAAGTTGTCTTTTCTTCTAACCCTACTAGTCAACCAACAGCAACTTAGATCAAACTTAGATTTGATGCCAAAATCTTAAGGGAAACCTTAGCTCTGGAACTTTTCAAAACAATGAAGATAAAATACTCCAGGTAAAATACCATTATGCTTTTTTTCCCCCTTCACAGCTTCACTTAAAGCAACAAGAAATATTGTGTGAAAATCCTAGGCTAACAATATCTCTGCAATGCAGTCACAGAAACAGTTTGGTCATGTAAATTGAGCTAGTATTAAATAAGCAAGTTCAAGAGCAGCAACTGAGTTATGACAGTGGACTTTTCAGTTGGTGATCATAGACCCTACCAACACAGTTACTTTTGCAGCTGCAGTGAAAGTGTAATCCTTATTATTCTACAATTTCATTTTACCTTGCAAATGCTGAAAATACGAGGGGTAAATGATGGCAGATCCAGACTTACTTCTTACATTTGCAAGACAGCTAAAACTTGTGTCAAGGAATCTCTCAAGAGACTTATAGAGTATTTTTGATGTTTCTTTGAGCAGTGGAAATTCTGATAAAGATGTAATGAAACTGCATCCATGTAATAATTTTTTTCAAGGCATATACTCTTCAAGTAAAATCAGAGGGAGACAGAAGGCAGAAAGTTGCTTCAAACTCCTACTGCACCAATGAGATTTTGAGAAAAAAGAATTAATCCCATTACTCACTGTGTTTATGCAAGGAACATTACAGTACCTCTGTGCTGTTGACAGTATAACTTCACATGTTGCATGCCATTAAATATTTATTAGACACTGGTTCCATGTGTGTGCCTGTAGTCTTCTAATGATGGCAAAACATTTCTATCACCTATGAAGTAATTCTACCATGATACAAATATGGTAGCACATTATAAACTTTCCAAACTGACATAAAGACTAGTGTTATAATAGATTTGATTATTTTGACAATCAAATTGACCATATTTTTAAAAACTATGATGTTATTATTTATGATAGAAAAAAATGTTCAAATACAACTGAAGATTTGAAGACGCTGGTTTATGCAAGATTAGCAGTGGAAAACTAGTTTGTACTCTCTAGCAGATACTCTAGACACACTGTTACTTTTCCCATACTCCCTGCAGGCTAGTCCATGAAGCTGTAAAAAGCTTTTATTTGGAGATGCTACCAGAGAATCTTATCACAGAAACTCTCCTTCCTTTTCTTCAAACTGGAGAATAGACCACAGGTAGATCAATCAGTTGGGAGAAGAGTGTTATCCATCATTCTTCAATAAGTCAAGACCAAGAAAAGCAATTAATCATCCTTACTGGAACACAGCTAAATCCATTTCAATTTCAGAAGGATTTACCTGAATGCACTCTGAAAGGTATCTCTCAACTCAGCAAAAAATTAGAAGTGTGCAAGAAAGCCATAATAATTGGCTTAACAGAAGACTTACTTCTTACAATGCTAATGTTATCATATCAATAGACATATATTGATTTTTATTACCTCTGGATTTGTTTTTTCCTGTATAGAATTCCAGTCCTGGATATGTCTGCTAAAAATATTAATATAGATGAAAACTGATGGTTTTGTGGATGCCCTACTGCTACTAAAAAGGCTTTTCAATTTCAAATGTATGGCACCCACTAAAAGCATGTACTTTTTATAATTACAGCTGGGGTGGAGGAGGGTTGCCATACCTCATGATGCCATTATATCATGTGGTCAAACCAGTATAACATACATTTGAGATTTAATCATGGAGGACATTTCCCTTTCCATTTATTTTCCTTTTCTATCAAATTGGGCATGAATCTCTGCTCAGTTGTTTGCTTTCAGTTTTAGTGAAGAAGATCCAGCATTTAAGAAACATGTTAAATATAGTCAGATTTCAACAAATCATAAAATACACTGGGGTCAAACTCAACAGAAATATGAAGAAAGCATTAGTGATTTACTGCACTGTCAATTTATTTTTTACGAAGATTGTCTTGTGGAAGGCACTTGAGGTCTCTGCTGGTGTAATCTTTGACTATTTAATGGAACAGAGGTTGAAGTCACACACCAGGCCACAATTTAGAGTGCTGCCTTTGCAACATGGGTGCAGTTTACTCTACTAGTTTCTTCTCTTTGCTTGCCTGGTATGCATGTAGGATTAGTCCCTGTGTGAATTTGATTGCCAGTAAAGATGCAGTGTGGACATACAGTCCTGGAGCCCTGGCAGGCTGTAGTAAATGAAACCTCTTTCCTCAATTTGTGCTGCACTAGCCTTTAAAGTATTAAATTTGAAATGCTACAATCTCTAACTCCTTGTCAGTTCTGCTCCAAGTAGTAGGAGAGCTAGCTACAGCACCTCCTCTGCCCCTTTGGGAATATGTTAGGTGTGCAACAACTGATGATTTATGCCAGGGCACTTGTAACTGATGTTCTGGGACATGGAGTGGGAGCACCAGAGAGTGGTGCTGTTTAGAACCTAGTAGGATTCTCGGTGGTACCAATAGTATCAGGGTCTTCTATGTATCTGTATCCAGAGACCACAACAGCCACAATTTCCACTTTTCTCCCTGTCAGATCCCTTTCTTACTTGCCACCTCTATATAAATGTGTGGCAATATCGGAGAAACTCATCCAAAGAGTAACTGGAAAAGAAATTAAAGACAAGTTGCCTTCTCTACTGGTGTCAAATTAAAATAATTTTGTTTGATTTTTAAATTCTTGTAATAAAGTCAACACAGTCAACTGTGCTCCTCATTTCACTCCTAAGAATTAAAACTTTTGTGTGAACTCTATTCATGGTGTATTATCATATTACATATACACAGAACACAGTATATAATGCTTTAAGATATCTGAAAAATTCCGAACTGCTACAACACATGTACAAAATCACAGAAAGAAATATTTTTAAAAAAAAAAATTACATGTAATCCTTATTTTTCACTTTTTATTGTGAGTTAGAAACTTGGAAATACCAACTCTACTGTGAAGCAGAACACTCTTCTGTCGTTTAGAAATATCCATAGGCAAAGTTACTTTTGGAAGAGGAGAGGAAGAACCCTGATTAGGTCCAGGAAGCAGTTCTAGTAGTCTCTCTTTAACATTTTACCTGCAGGTGCAGAGTGCTTGCTAGGGTGACACATCTCTGTGCTGATACTGCCCATAATATTTCAGTGCTGCCTCTTCATAAAAGCACAACTCTTGCCTCAGTCAGGGGGAGGGCTGAAGCTGCACCCACAACATAGATACTTAACCTGATTAAAAGCTAGGTATCTGTTGGTAGCAGCAGGTAAGCTGGTGCACACTTACCTTATTTGCTGAGCAGAGGAGAAGCTTCTTAGTATGCACAGTGCATTCAAATTAGGATTAAGATGGTTCCAAACACTTACATAATACTATCCTGACTTTGTCCTTAACTCTAGAATTGAACAGTTTGGGTTGGAAGGGACCTTTAAGATCATCTAGTTCAAAGACCCCTTCATGGGCAGGGACACCTCCCACTAGACCAGGTTGCTCAAAGCCCCATCCAGCCTGGCCTTGAACACTTCCAGGGAGGGGTCTTCCACAACTTCCCTGGGCAACCTGTTCCAATGTGTCAGCACCCTCCCACTACAGAATTTCTTCCCAATGTCCAACTTAAATTTACTCTCTTCCAGTTTATAGCCATTACGCCCTGTCCTGCCACTACAAGCCCTTGTAAAAAGCCCCTCTCCAGCTTTCCTGTAGCCCCTTCAGGCACTGGAAGGCCTCTGTAAGATCTCCCTGGAGCCTTCTCTTCTCCAGTCTGAACAGCCCCAACTCTCTCAGCCTGTCTTCACAGGAGAGGTGCTCTAATCATCTTTGTGGCTCTCCTCTGGACTCACTCCAAGAGGACTATGTTCCTCCTGTGCTGATGGTTTCAGAACTGGATGTAGTACTCCAGGTGGGGCTTCACGAGATGGATCTCATCAGGTCCCATTGACTTGTGCACTTTAAGGTTCTCAAACCTGCTCTTCTCCTACAGTGGGCAGATCTTCCTTTACCCATTTTCTCCCTTGGCAGAGACTTGCCTTTGCCTCTGCCTTCTACCATGGAGCCTTCTAACAACTTTTACAGTTTTTATGTGAGATCAATTAAAGAGGGAATTTACATAGTCAAATAGGAAATGTTAGTGATAAATTAATTCATGCCTATTAAAAGGATATCTTAGGGAGCTATTCATTATTAACACCACACTACTGAATTAATGAAGACAACTTTTCATTTTGCCATTTTTGATGTTTTGTGTTGTTGCTGTGTCATCTTTGAAGCATCCATGTTATTTTCTAGTGCAATGCTCTACAGCCTCAGCAACTGCAGGAGCTATACATTAATCTTGGAATATTTATTTCCCTCTCCCTACTCTTCAGCTGTGGGAGCAGATCACACCATTCTGCAAACCTACGTGTCCTTAATGTATATCCCATCTTTTCATGTGGTCCCTGAGGCAGGCCCTGGGTTTGTGTTGCTTCCAAACACAGGAAGAAATAGTTGCTGCCAGAATATCAGTTCTGTGTTTCCAGTGGTTAGAACAGGAACAACCCACACAACACCCTGGTGACAGAGGATATAAAGAAGGCAGAGGTGCTGAATGCCTTCTTTGCCTCTGTCTTCACTCCTGCAGGGTCTCCCTATGAGCCCCAGATTCATATAGCCCCAGAAGAAGTCAAGATAGAGGAAGAGTTTGACATGGTAGATGAAGATTGGGTTAGGGATCAGTTGAGTAATCTGGAGTCCCTGTGTGAATTTGATTGCCAGTAAAGATGCAGTGTGGACATACAGTCCTGGAGCCCTGGCAGGCTGTAGTAAATGAAACCTCTTTCCTCAATTTGTGCTGCACTAGCCTTTAAAGTATTAAATTTGAAATGCTACAATCTCTAACTCCTTGTCAGTTCTGCTCCAAGTAGTAGGAGAGCTAGCTACAGCACCTCCTCTGCCCCTTTGGGAATATGTTAGGTGTGCAACAACTGATGATTTATGCCAGGGCACTTGTAACTGATGTTCTGGGACATGGAGTGGGAGCACCAGAGAGTGGTGCTGTTTAGAACCTAGTAGGATTCTCGGTGGTACCAATAGTATCAGGGTCTTCTATGTATCTGTATCCAGAGACCACAACAGCCACAATTTCCACTTTTCCCTCTGTCAGATCCCTTTCTTACTTGCCACTTCTATATAAATGTGTGGCAATATTGGAGAAACTCATCCGAAGAGTAACTGGAAAAGAAATTAAAGACAAGTTGCCTTCTCTACTGGTGTCAAATTAAAATAATTTTGTTTGATTTTTAAATTCTTGTAATAAAGTCAACACAGTCAACTGTGCTCCTCATTTCACTCCTAAGAATTAAAACTTTTGTGTGAACTCTATTCATGGTGTATTATCATATTACATATACACAGAACACAGTATATATTGCTTTAAGATATCTGAAAACATTCCGAACTGCTACAACACATGTACAAAATCACAGAAAGAAATATTTTTTAAAAAAAAAATTACATGGAATCCTTATTTTTCACTTTTTATTGTGAGTTAGAAACTTGGAAATACCAACTCTACTGTGAAGCAGAACACTCTTCTGTCGTTTAGAAATATCCATAGGCAAAGAACAATAAAATTACTTTTGGAAGAGGAGAGGAAGAACCCTGATTAGGTCCAGGAAGCAGTTCTAGTAGTCTCTCTTTAACATTTTACCTGCAGGTGCAGAGTGCTTGCTAGGGTGACACATCTCTGTGCTGATACTGCCCATAATATTTCAGTGCTGCCTCTTCATAAAAGCACAACTCTTGCCTCAGTCAGGGGGAGGGCTGAAGCTGCACCCACAACATAGATACTTAACCTGATTAAAAGCTAGGTATCTGTTGGTAGCAGCAGGTAAGCTGGTGCACACTTACCTTATTTGCTGAGCAGAGGAGAAGCTTCTTAGTATGCACAGTGCATTCAAATTAGGATTAAGATGGTTCCAAACACTTACATAATACTATCCTGACTTTGTCCTTAACTCTAGAATTGAACAGTTTGGGTTGGAAGGGACCTTTAAGATCATCTAGTTCAAAGACCCCTTCATGGGCAGGGACACCTCCCACTAGACCAGGTTGCTCAAAGCCCCATCCAGCCTGGCCTTGAACACTTCCAGGGAGGGGTCTTCCACAACTTCCCTGGGCAACCTGTTCCAATGTATCAGCACCCTCCCACTACAGAATTTCTTCCCAATGTCCAACTTAAATTTACTCTCTTCCAGTTTATAGCCATTACGCCCTGTCCTGCCACTACAAGCCCTTGTAAAAAGCCCCTCTCCAGCTTTCCTGTAGCCCCTTCAGGCACTGGAAGGCCTCTGTAAGATCTCCCTGGAGCCTTCTCTTCTCCAGTCTGAACAGCCCCAACTCTCTCAGCCTGTCTTCACAGGAGAGGTGCTCTAATCATCTTTGTGGCTCTCCTCTGGACTCACTCCAAGAGGACTATGTTCCTCCTGTGCTGATGGTTTCAGAACTGGATGTAGTACTCCAGGTGGGGCTTCACGAGATGGATCTCATCAGGTCCCATTGACTTGTGCACTTTAAGGTTCTCAAACCTGCTCTTCTCCTACAGTGGGCAGATCTTCCTTTACCCATTTTCTCCCTTGGCAGAGACTTGCCTTTGCCTCTGCCTTCTACCATGGAGCCTTCTAACAACTTTTACAGTTTTTATGTGAGATCAATTAAAGAGGGAATTTACATAGTCAAATAGGAAATGTTAGTGATAAATTAATTCATGCCTATTAAAAGGATATCTTAGGGAGCTATTCATTATTAACACCACACTACTGAATTAATGAAGACAACTTTTCATTTTGCCATTTTTGATGTTTTGTGTTGTTGCTGTGTCATCTTTGAAGCATCCATGTTATTTTCTAGTGCAATGCTCTACAGCCTCAGCAACTGCAGGAGCTATACATTAATCTTGGAATATTTATTTCCCTCTCCCTACTCTTCAGCTGTGGGAGCAGATCACACCATTCTGCAAACCTACGTGTCCTTAATGTATATCCCATCTTTTCATGTGGTCCCTGAGGCAGGCCCTGGGTTTGTGTTGCTTCCAAACACAGGAAGAAATAGTCGCTGCCAGAATATCAGTTTTGTGTTTCCAGTGGTTAGAACAGGAACAACCCACACAACACCCTGGTGACAGAGGATATAAAGAAGGCAGAGGTGCTGAATGCCTTCTTTGCCTCTGTCTTCACTCCTGCAGGGTCTCCCTATGAGCCCCAGATTCATATAGCCCCAGAAGAAGTCAAGATAGAGGAAGAGTTTGACGTGGTAGATGAGGATTGGGTTAGGGATCAGTTGAGTAATCTGGACATCCATAAATCAATGGGTCCGGATGGAATGCACCCAAGGGTGCTGAGGGAGCTGGTGGAGGTCATTGCTAGGCCACTCTCCATCATCTTCAGTAAGTCATGGGCAACAGGAGAGGTGCCTGAGGACTGGAGGACAGCAAATGTCACTCCAGTCTACAAGAAGGGCAAGAAGGAGGACCCGGGTAACTATAGACCAGTCAGCCTCACCTCCATCCCTGGAAAGGTGATGGAACAACTTGTTCTTGGCACTATCTCCAGGCACATCAAGGACATGGGGGTCATCAAGAGCAGTCAACATGGTTTTATCAAGGGTAAATCATGTTTGACTAACCTCATAGCCTTCTATGAGGAAATTACTAGGTGGATAGATGATGGTAGAGCGGTAGATGTGGTTTATCTTGATTTCAGTAAAGCATTTGACACCGTCTCCCACAGCATCCTTGTAGAAAAGTTGATCAGGTATGGGTTTGGTGATCAGGAAGTGAGGTGGATTAGGAACTGGTTGAAAGGAAGGAGTCAGAGAGTTGTAGTCAATGGGGCAGAATCTGGTTGGAGGTGTGTGACTAGTGGAGTCCCACAGGGGTCGGTACTGGGACCGGTGTTGTTCAACATCTTCATCAACGACCTGGATGAGGGTATAGAATGTACCCTCAGCAAGTTTGCTGATGACACTAAGCTGGGAGGAGTGGCTGACACACCAGAAGGCTGTGCTGCCATTCAGAGAGACTTAGATAGGTTGGAGAGTTGGGCGGGGAGAAACATGATGAAATTCAACAAGGGGAAGTGCAGAGTTTTACATTTGGGGAAGAACAACACCATGTCCCAGTACAGGTTGGGGGCTGAACTGCTGGAGAGTAGTGTAGGTGAAAGAGACCTGGGGGTCCTGGTAGACAGGAGGATGACCATGAGCCAGCAATGTGCCCTTGTGGCCAAGAAGGCCAATGGCATCCTGGGGTGCATTAGAAAGGGTGTGGTTAGTAGGTCAAGAGAGGTTCTCCTCCCCCTCTATTCTGCATTGGTGAGGCCACATCTGGAGTATTGTGTCCAGTTCTGGGCCCCTCAGTTCAAGAAGGACAGGGAACTGCTTGAAAGAGTCCAGCGCAGAGCTACGAAGATGATTAAGGGAGTGGAACATCTCCCTTATGAGGAAAGGCTGAGGGAGCTGGGTCTCTTTAGCTTGGAGAAAAGGAGACTGAGGGGTGACCTCATCAATGTTTACAAATATGTAAGGGGTGAGTGTCAGGGGGACGGAGTTAGGCTTTTCTCAGTGATGACCAGTGATAGGACAAGGGGTAATGGGTGTAAATTGGAGCATAGGAAGTTCAAGGTGAATATCCGAAAAAATTTTTTTACTGTGAGAGTGACAGAGCACTGGAACAGACTGCCCAGGGAGGTTGTGGAGTCTCCCTCACTGGAGACATTCAAAACCCACCTGGATGAGTTCCTGTGTGATGTACTCTGGGTGACCCTGCTCTGGCAGGGGGGTTGGACTAGATGATCTCTCGAGGTCCCTTCCAGCCCCTAAGATTCTATGATTCTATGATTCTATGAATACACTGGACTCGTTTGGACCACCCTGACCTATACAAATGGCAAGTACTGCCAATAATATAAACCAGAAATGAATTGCACTGCAAAGTACATAAGCAGATTAAACAATTTGCTAAACCTGGACTCAAGTGTGTTTGTGTATTTGCAATTATGTTTAAGTGTGTGAGAAAAGTGATACTTTAAACAGGGCCCTCCACTTCCAACCAAAAAAATTCCATAGCACCTGTAACATGATAAAATCATCAAAAGTCCATTTTGTAACAGTTGTCAAAAGATATATATTTTTTTTCTAAGTGCCCTTTGTTATTCTCTGTGAAAATAATTATATTATCTGGAGCTGTTAATTTACAGAAAGGCATAAAATGTTGCAGGAATAGATCTGCTGGCAGTGATAACACATGAGATGTGTTTACTTTGGACAACTTACATTACCTTGCTACGATGCCATGCTGCTAGACTTGCAAACAAGGAATTTCTCAGATTTAAGAGTAGACAAAAAACAACTGTTTCAGCTTCCATTTAGTTGTCCACTATACCTCCAACGTGTTGGCAACCAGAAACAAGAAAGTACATGGCTATGCAAATGAGTGTCTTAGTATGTGAGAAACTGGATAAGCACTACTTACCACTTCTTGGAAACCAGAAAAATAGCTCATAGGCTCATTTTATGTTTATATTATATTATACTATTTATATAAAATATTAAATATTGTCCATAACTGCTGTAAGCAAGGCATATAAAAGATCAGACCACTGGGCAAGCCTGAACACTTATTGCTACGTACTGCTAGTTCTTTTTGGTAGAATATTTTGCGTACCCTTGTACAATAAAAGATTAACACTAATAATCTACATTTAAAAGGCTATAAAGAAACAAATTACATTTTAAATTACCATTAAGAAACATTTCAGATTGCAAGATCAATTCTGCAGCTGAGAAAAGGAATTAAGTCCTGCCACTAGACCCATCCAAAACTGAACTATGAAATGGGCTGGAAAACACACTGCTGAA
>NW_009954185.1:10413870-10426399 GCF_000747805.2 Chaetura pelagica | reverse complement strand
GAAAATGGATTAAATCAATAAAAGAATATTTCAGTAATTATTTTTTTATAACCTGAGCTAAGAAAAATAATGTGATTTGTCATAAGCAATGAGCAGTGCATTCCAATTCTTCGATGAAATAATCAAAAGCAAAATATCAGTATTTCTGCCTGAATTCTTCATTTTCCTTTGTGAATCCATGCCTAAGAAATTATCTCTCACTTTGCAGTAAGGATATGAGAGGAACTTGGCTCTCATATGTACAGAAGAGTCGCTCAGAAGTTCTGTCAATTAATTAATTAATGTTTTCTGTAAAAAATACCAGTTCATTAGAAAATAATACATAACAGGAAAATGTGGCTATCATTATAATTTGGCATAAAACAGAAATTAATTTACATAAGCTGAATCACTGCTGCAGTGCTTTTGTAATGAAACATTTCTAATTATAATTTTAAAATTGAAGATTTTATTTTATAAACAGCTTTCAAATTCAGAAGTTTTGAAGTCTTAGTTGAATACCTTAATGTTGACAAAAGGAAACAGTAAGGTCAATTTAAAAAAAATATTAAAAATATATAATTTCCAGGGAAATGTACTTCATTACACTTTTTAAGCAGGAAAAAATGTGATATTTTCTATGAAACAAAGAATTAACTTTCTTTCTGGTGTATATACATCTATGCTGTCTCATATATCCTTCTGCTTTAAGCCAATTGGCAAGGATGTGATAAAGAAAAATGGTACAACAAATTATTGGATGAGAACAAACACATATATATGTGTGTTCATGTCTAGCCATAGATTATAACATAAATCACAAAGATTTATCTTTGAATGTTCAAATCAAGTGGCTCAAGAGATCCAAAAGATACTAGCAGCAGACAAGGAGCTAGAGCACCTTACCTTCACTTCCTTAAAAAACTAGACTAAAAGCTAAATCTTGGTTTGGCCAGGATAAATTCCTTGTGAAAGTCAAAATGAGCTGAAATGAGAAAGATTAGAAAGACCAATGGAGCACGAGTGATACTATTAAAATCAAGTTCAGTTATCAATGTGATTTTCCCATTCATAGCAAAAGATCTCTTACATTAAGACAAATGTGGCCTTTTTTACGTAGGATGGATTCTAGAAAAAACAAAACAAAACAAAACACAAAACCCTGTTACTGAAGTCTTGCAAAATATTTAAATATGTGCTTCATTTAAGTGATCCCATTGTCTTCATTTCAGTTACAGTACATGAGAAAATAATTTGCTGAAGTCACAAGGGAAGCATGAACAGTAAGAAAACATAACACTAATACAATGACCAGTAGAGTTGTAAAAATTGTATTTCAGGAAAAAAAATTAAGCTTCATTAGCAAAAACTAATTACATGGTATCTCCTATCCATTAAATAAATGGATATTCAGTATGCCTGGTCAGATACGCCCTTGTCGCAATGCAAGAGTTGATGTTAAATGATTTAAAAAGTTTTCAAATAAATGTACCTCTTGTCAAACATAATAAAGAGGATAAGCATATGGTCTATATACTCTGTCACTTATTTTAGGTTGTATGTTCTCTATACACATTAGTCTCTATTAGAAATTATAGCACCAAGAGTAAAAAAGGGTCTATTATTTGCTACAGTGTCCACTTTACAGTTAGAAAAACATTGTTCTACATTAAAAGCCTTGAAATACTTTAAGAAACCAGTAAAACTGTTCCAAATTACAATAATATCACCCATCAGTAATGTCTTGAACAAATAAAATGCATTTATTACTTGTTTCATATTCATAAATGCCATTGGTTTATTAAAAATATTTGAAAAGCACAAAGCAGAGTTTTTTTTCCACAACTAAGCTTGAATTAAACATGCAAATGTTTCCTAGCCATGACTTCTGGTGAATAATTAAGTTAAAGAGAAAAAAAAAAGAGCAATAATTTACATCTTATCTGTTTTTCCCTATCAAAAATAGATAGAAGCCATGCAGAGAACAGAATGTTAAAGGCTCAACATTCCAAGGATTTTCTAAATTTGCATAATAAATGTGACAACACTTCTGCAGCATTTCTTTTATCACATTAGTTCCACAAACCAGTTTATCTGAGTCCATTGTTCACACAGAAAAAATTCTCGTTTATTTATAATTGCCTAATCAACTGAAACTTAATTGCATTATGCTGAAAGTTCTTTTGAAGCTTAGAAATCTGCATAAACATTAATAACTTAAAGCTCTAATTAATAAGAATTTAAAAATAAACTTTAAAAGGAATTAAAAAGCTGGTTTTTATTTCCTTTGTGCAAACTATACAGTATAGTTTCATCACCTCTCCAGTCTTCTGTTTATATGTTCTTAACTGAAAAGCAGTATCGGGACTATACTAGAAGGAGGGGTTTAATGGCATCCCATAAGCATAAGTATCTTTTCTGACATTTCTATTTCCAACACCTTAAAAAAAATCTGATGGTTAAGTTAATTTTCCAAATGAAATGTTTGTAATTGAAAACCATTCTGACTTAGAGGACTCCTTGATATAACAGAAGAATTCATTACCAAAGTATTTTTTTCAAATAGTCATATTTCTCTATAGAAAGATACTGCTAGTGTGGATTGAATTATTAATCCTTTTAAGTCAACTGAGTCACAAGAACATAAAGCTGAAACAAATGAGTTAAGAAATCACATGCAGCAGCACAGAGAGAGAGAAATAATACTGGGTGAAATCAGATATGAACTAGACAGAACTGTGCAGACAGGGGAAAAAAACAAGTCCCAGTGTAAGAAGAGACTTTTTTGCCTATCAAAGCACATAAAGTACAAAATAAAAAGTGTGTGGCATTATGCTCTCTGGTGTTCCGCATAGCTACACCAGAAGTGCTCAACAGAAATAAAACTGAACACATTTTTAAAGCTTAGGAGGATACTTTTACAGATTTCTATTTCATCAACTCTTCCATTTCTCCTCCACTGACCCCACACTTGGGGGAAATTCAGACATCAACATGTCTGCATTTTCTACAGTTCTGACTACATGAATTTTAGGGAATTCCAAACCTCATTGAAACACACACCACCACAACAAAATAATATGTAAAGGAACTCAAATATTTATTTTTCTATGTGATTTCTACCTTTATTTATTTATTTATTTCTTATGTTCTCTGGTCATGAACTGTGAATTTACAACACTATGCAAATCCAGTACAGTATAGATTAATTTATATCCCCTGCATGGCTTAGCATCTGAGAACTCTAATATGCTACTTGCTCTATCAACTCAAAACAATTAAATAATCCCATCTTTTGTATTTCAAGACCCTACACACTGTGAACTCAGCAAGAGACAAACAGCAAACACTGCCAACAAAACAACAAGCAAATAGGTCAGCACAGCAGTGCAGAGCAGCCTTAACACCCCACAGTTGTTAGTAAGCATAATAGGAGGCAAAGTTAGGAAAAGTATTTGAAAGCACAAAAAGGAGTCGGTGTTATAAAGTCTCCTCACAAATGTAGTATGAAATAGGGGACAAAGCAGAAGATACTTGGTTTGGGGTAAGGGGAATAAAAAGGACATATGAGGGAAAAAAAACGTCCATTTGAGAAGAGAGAAGGGGGTGAGAAGAAGGAGTATAGGACAGAGGATGATATAGGCTGACATAGCTCCAGATAGTGCAGGTTAGCATAATTTTCTTGGGAGTCAGTAGAGCTAAGCTGATTTACAGAAAATAAAGAAATCAAATTTTTTTCCTGTCTAGAAATTGCTCCTATTATTCTATCATTTTTTCTAAGGTAAATTTTGATTCTTATACAATCCCATCAACTTAAATCTAAACATAATGCTCTTAATATAAAACCAAATCCTAAATAGCAAAAAGAACTGACAAAAAGAAAAAAAAAATCTCTGGCAGTATTCCAAAAAGCACCTACATCTACAGTAAGATAAGGAAATGAGATGTTTACTTGGAATTTATTTGTCACCACCTCCATAATAAATCTATTGGCAGTACAAAGATTATTTTTTAACTGATTGTAACCCTTTAATTAAAGGAGAATATTTTGGTCATTTCATATATCATTGAAAACACAAAAAAAAAATTAAGAGATCAACAGAGCATAAATTCCACTATGTCATTTCATGCCTATCAAGTAACAGGTCCAAATGACTTAAGATAACACAAAAACTGCAATGAAAAATGATGGGGGAAAATATAAAACAATATACCACGAGTTAAAAGCAGTTGATTAAAATAAAATAGGACATTAATCTGTCTGACTGTTGCTCATTTCCGTCAAAGTTTACAGTCAAGTTTTAATCAATCAAACACAACTGATAACCAGAAAATACCCCAAACAAACAGAAAATCAGTAGGACTGAGCAGTGCTCCATATATCTAGCATCAAGATTTGAATTTTCAGATTTATAGACTGCTTGAATCAGGATTTTGATAGGGTGTACTTATAAAGTCATACCACAGTATGATTATACTGTACATGAAACTGTAGCCCAACATTTAATTCATAGCCATAATCTTCTAGCTTTTTTCCAACTCCAGTAGCAACCTCCTCCACAAATCTTCTGCACAACACAACATTCACAGGTGGGATCTTTTCTATCAATTATGCCCTTGCACCACATTTTTCCACATTCTTCTCTTGAAGTGCACTTGCCATATTGCCTGTCTCTTCAAAGACTCGTATCTTCATCCCCAGGAACCACTGAAACAAGTACATACTTTTGAAGGCAAAATTCACCTATCATGATATGAAAGCTATTCTATCTCATAGCACAGCACGCAATTGAAGGTCAGGTTTTCATGGTCTAGCTGGTCATATTGCCTTGTTTAGTACAACATAAATTATTAAAAATCCTTTAGGGTCATGTGAAACCAAATTAGTGGAATGGTGAAGAAAGACTCATTGCAAAAGGTATATTGCTGATTGAAGTTTGTCTTAACATAGCTACTATCATTCTGATTAACTGAATTCAAACCAAAGGAAGTGGAGTAAACAAAGCAGGATCACAATTCATTTCTAGATTTCCTTGAGCCTCACAGTTCTGACCAATATTTATCCTTCCTTGCCAAAAAAATGCTCCTGTAAGTAAATAAAAAGTAAAGTAAGATCCATGTCAAGTGGTACAGAAGAATATTCTGTATTTTACGTATCTCAAAATATTCACTTCCTATTTAAAAGAGTATTTCATAAGGTGGAATTCCATGGAAAATTCTTGGAAGTACAAAGAAGAAATTCTTTTTATATGCTTCTTACAGTTTGGAGTCTAAGTGAAAGTGAGATTTAATACTGAATGAGTTACAGGAGGCATAACAGACGCTTTAGGCAAAATAATTTAGAAACACATCCACTTAAAAGAGGAAGTTGCAATAAAACATTTCCACACCATCAACTGTAGGTTATGCACATATTATATAAAGAATCCATGATGAAGAAATGCTTGCTATAATAAAACTGCGAATTCCAGATTGCAGCCAGGAAGTACTGGCAGACTGTAGGACTCTTGAAACTAAACGTGCTTCAATGCTATGCTTCAAATTCCTAAAGCTGATTTTAAGAGCTTTTCAAGGCAGCAGAAATTACTTTGCAGTAAAACTAACAGTGCATGTCCATTTTTTACACAAGGGAGGAACGAACACAGCGTAGCAGAGCTAGAATGACTCATAGCCCCAAAAGCAAGACCATAGAGGATAAAGCCTGTTAATGAGCCTCTCCTGAGAGAGGGGAAAGCTATCTTTTGAGAGGTAGACAGGATTTTCCTCAAAAATAGGAAAAACTTTGCAAGCCTTGTATCCTGTTTTGAAATTTGCATGAGTTCAAAATTATATAAATGTATAAACAGCTGTCAAATGTTTTGAACTTACCAAGTTTTTGAAAGTGCTGTGTTGACACCAATGAAAGAGAAGCAGAGCCTTTAGCAGCTTTGAAATGTCCGTGTCGAGGGTTTTAACAATGTCTGCAGATCAGTGCTTGTCAAATTAAATTCCAGGGAATTCAAAGAATAAACCCTTCTGCAAGAAGGGCTTGAGCTAATTACAACCTAGTGCAATACACTTCTAAACTTTCCTGAGAAGCCATTCACTCTTCAAAGTGGAGAAAAAACCCCACCATTTATCTAAACCATATGTGACTGTATCATCCTTTTTGCATGACTAATCTATTTTGCAAAAAAATACCTAGAAGCACATTTAAGAAAGGATATGAGCAGCACTGATAAAAAGCAAAAGCAAGGAAGAGTAAACAAAGTATCTGCAATTAATTTCCTGTAGTTGATACTGCTTCCCATCCTGTATTTATGTCATGGAATTATTTTCTTCACATGCTCCCCCAGTAACTGGTATAATCAAGGGTGTGTGAAGGGAAGATACAGAGTTAAGATATGGATAAAGGTGCAAAATACAGGCAGTTCAGGACGTAGTCTTCCTTTTAGGACATTTGGAGAATTACAGTTCCAGATGACATTTACAGCATTGTTTGTCTTAACTATTTAGGCTATTACAGCACACATTCTCCTGTAAGCTGCATCCACACTGGCCCATAAAGATGCCAAAACAGAAACTGAGTGTTCTCACAAAGTCTCTACACTCAAACACCCAGTCACTGCTGCTGCTGACTGATCTATGTATTTTTTTAAAAAATACATACAGTAGAAAATTGCAATTAATCCTTACTTAAAAGCCAAGAAATCCACATAGATCAAGAATAATTCTATCTGCTCCACAATTTTAATTGATTGTATTTCAAATATGGCCAATTTATACTAGAAATTATTGTCCAGAATAAAAACTGAACCAAAGAATCCCCTTTTTTTTTTTTGCTCTTTTAATTTTGTTCACTGGGGTAGTGACTTCATCTGAAGTCTTGTTACTTTTACCAGGCAGTCACAAAACTTACACGATTTCTTGACACATTCTAATGCCTTTTTGAGCCTCCTGTTAATTACTCTGACTTGCTGCTGATACTGTGTTGATGTGCTCTTCATTCTTATCCTAGTCCTCATTTTTAAGGAACTAATTGCTACAAGTTTACTGCGTTCATTATTTTTGTTATTGCTTTAATGGTGAAACCAGTAAATAGCTCAAAATATCCAGATAGTCCAAATGTAAATAGTAGTGCATATTCATTCAGTCCTTAAAATTTCTTCCTCTTGTAGCCTATCAGCAAATTGTTTCTCCTTAGTTAAAGGTTTTAAACTTAGGAAGATTATTAATTCCTTCTTAGCCACATTTTGCCAACATCTTCATCAAGATTATTCAGTGTAAGGATTTTACAGCATAGACCTCTGAATCTCAACTTCATAGCCAGTAGTAAGCAAAATATGTGATTGATTTTTATTTTTTCATCATTCTTTAAAATATTTCTCTCTTACTGCTCAAGATGTCATTCTCTGGATATTAATGTGCTAACTGCTCAGAGACACATGCATTTTTTACTGTTGCTTTTAAAATATTTATTAAGGGCTGGTAACTAATGAAGACTTTACTGAAGAAAGCATAGTCATTCACCTCTCTTCAAAGTAGAACCTTTGACCATCTGTTTTTGTTGAAGAAATATCCTTATTCACCACTATTCTACTGCAAGGGTTGCTTTGGGAGGAACGAATCACAAGGAAGAGAGATTTACTTTCCAGAGATTCTCATTCATTATATTCATCCTACTCCTTCTTTTACAGAGAAGCTAATGAACTTTTTGTCTTTCTTTGTTTGTTTGGTGTTTTTGTGAGACAATCTCAAGGATTAACTTCTGACTTCATTGTATACCTTAAGAGTGGGAAAAAATACAGGTCTTTTTAAGATGTGGGATGTGTAATGAAATCTCTCCATGATAAAAATCAACTGTATGATTGGCAAGGTTTTTTCAAATGTATTTGCTTATTCTGAAATTATTACAAGGACCGTACAGTACAGCTGGGAAGTAGCAGCAGTATATTACCTGGGACTGTTCCACGAGTGTGACTGACAAATAATATAGTACCAGCTGCTGAGTAAAAAAGAATTGGGGAAAGATAAATGAGCATTTTTTATATAGTACAGTGCAGGCAGTTTCTGGTTCTGTCTGCTATGTGCCTGGTTTTTCCTTTTTAAAGTGTTATTAGCTTATATATCACTTTTGCTCTTTGGTTTCAGTGTGGTCTTGTTTACTCAGTTTTCTGAAATTGACAGGATATAACCTATGCACATATTTCAATCACCATAGTTTTTTGCCCATCGCATGTAACTGGTAGGTACTTTTAATATAAGCAAAAAGAAAATGGCTAATGTCTTAAGTCCTGAGTCTGTGGACTGATCTGTGCACAGCTAAAATTCTGATGCATACTTAGATGTAAACTTAAAATATTCTAAATCACAGGTTTCAAATAATTGAAAAAGAGACAACAATGTTAGGATAAGGATCTGAAAATGGTTTTTTACAGACCAGATGTAGAAAGTGTTGGAATTAAAAACTGCATTAGATGTACTTAATCTCTTATTTCAGAATTCTGGAGAAGGATCTGTTCTTCAATTTCTCTTGATTAGCTCTGCACTTTCTCAGACAAGGGCAGCTTATGACCTTTTTTCATAAATACCCCGAGTTACATCTTTAGTACCATGCACGCTTACAGGGGATATGAACAGGTGACTTAGAGTACTAAGAGATCAAATGAATGAATGGGCAACTTGTTGCACTGTCCGTGATCTAACACAACATAGCATGAGAGTGGATGTCACTACATTTTGGAATACATCAGGGACAGGAAAGAAGTATTCTTTGTGCTGACCATTACACAAACCCAGAACAAAAGGATGGCTCTGCTCTAGGAGCTTATAGTATATACCTCCTGCTAGGTTATTTGTGAGGCTAACCAAAGTCCAGCTGGCCAGGAAACCAAACCTCTTGCTTTTCTTGATTGAGCTGTCACCTCTGCATGAGACTCTGGGGTACAGCCACCTTATTTGGAGGCATGCTTATTTCCCACACAGAGAGACTGACTCCTGTGCTCTGAAGAGATACT
Source organism: Chaetura pelagica (assembly GCF_000747805.2). Classification (NCBI taxonomy): domain Eukaryota; kingdom Metazoa; phylum Chordata; class Aves; order Apodiformes; family Apodidae; genus Chaetura; species Chaetura pelagica. Next base: position 10,417,424 of record NW_009954185.1, on the reverse strand, counting down.
ACACATTTCCTCAGATGCCTAGCATGCAATAACAGTTAGTTAACATGCACCACTGGTACTTCATAGAGCAATTATTAAATTACTTTGTTCTACTGTAATGACCAATGATAAACTTTCATAACACTGACATTACATGCTTTATTTGTTGGGCTCCTATACTAATTAAATTATGGGGAGGGTGGGGAGAAATCTTATTAGAAGCAAATTTGTGCAATTATCTTTCAAGGTCAAAAACAGTCTCCCACCATAGGCAAAACACATGAAAATTCCTTAAGAAGTTTTCAATGTTTAATCCTTGCATTGCCCACATTGTCTAAAAACAAAGACTGCTTAGTTTACTAAAGAAAAACAGACACACACAACTGGCTCATCAGTGACTGAGATACAGGATGGAAATAGTGAGCTTGAAAATACCAATTTAAGCCCAGACTGTAAAGAGAAACTGGAAATGATCACATCTCTATGATACTATGCATGCACTACAGGAGACATGCCACACACACACAAGACACATTAGGTAAAATCTGATGTATATAATAAACTCATCTGGAGAAAACCATTGGAAGGAAATTCTCATAGAGAATGTATGGTCTGGTATTGACAATTGGGCTGAGAGCTGTAATATTTAACAAACAGCTCTAAAAATGAAATACATTTGGTTCAGAAAATTGTTTTGAACTTTTAGATAACAAATGTACTCACAATTTCCAGTCCTGCCTGTATCTATGGGCAGATGCTTGTTGAAAATCCCTTGAAGTAAAGGAGAATATAGCATGTAAAAATTTAGAGAGCATATTTTCCTAATCCTTCACCCATGTGCATTGTTTTGGTCACTGCAATGCTGACTATGCCTTTGCAGAATTTGCATTACATCTCTCCGTATGCTATTACTTCATGGACAACCTCTTACTTGGAATTGAGTTTGTGTATTAGTAATAGAACCATGTGATAACCATTGTTTTGCTGAAGTCCACATTTCCAAATTAATCAAAGAAGCTCTGTTTCTTACAATATTAACAGCTCCCATTGTCAAGGAACTCAGGAGACCTTTAATATTAAGTTCAGAATTTAAAAATTTTGTTTAAAGTTGGTGCAGCTCCATGCACTGAGTAAGATACCTTAAATTTAAAAGCAGATTATTTCAGCATGTTGTGATGACAAAAAATAATACAAAGGACTTGGCTTGTGGGGGTTTATGCTGTTCATGTGTGTTCTGTAAATCCATTATGCTTTGAACCAAAAAGCTCATGATTGGTCGTAAAATCTCTGTTTCTGTACTGCTGTTACTGAAAACATCTCCATTTTTTTTCTGAAGGGGACATACTTTCAAATGCTGTTTGAGTTCTGGAAAAGTAACTGAATGTCTATTTAAGGATTTTATTGCTCCTTTACCTTGCCAACAGCTGGTGTCATGATCTGCTTCTGCTCTATTCCATTAGACATCCTAGTATCACCACTCAAAGGGGAAGGAGAAGAAACAGCCAGCCAACTGAAAATCCTATTACAGTGCTGATTTCTGTAAGTCTTGAGTAAGTAACTTGCAAGCACAGCAGGCTGTGGGAGTTTTAGCCTGTTAGTCACTTACCAGGGAAACAATAAAACAGGTATTGTAAAATTATAAAATGTAATGAAATGACTAAGAGTTCTTCTGAAAGAAAGGGAACACAGCAAGAACATTATATTATTTTCTAGAGTAAAGCTCTGAAATTAATGGTTTTCCTGATTGTCAAGTTCTGGATTCGGCAAATAGGAGGTGAGCTGTCAGAACTCTGTAGAGATAAAAGGACTGGAAAATAAGCATGCTATAAAATAGGCCAGATAGCCAAAGTATAACTATGAACAGTACAATCAATCCATATAATAGGTCATCCTAGTGCAACCTCTCCAGAATGCTCCCATAAACTATGAAGTTACTGACTCTGCATGTTCATTAGTGTGTATATGCACAACTTTAAAATAACGACACAGTTAAATAGATTGTGTCTTTAACTGCAATTCCCTCTGTAGCTGGAAGACTAAGCATGGCACATTCATGGCACTTTTGAAATGGCAGAGTGTTTTTTGATCCATTAAACCATTTGACATATTTTCCACAAGCCCAAGCACTTCTTATAAGGCATAGTAACATAAATATCTTACTGTCCTGATTTGAGCCAGAATGAAGCAAATTTTCCTTTTACTGATTTTTTTTCCTTCAGTGAGCTCTCTTTTGACTAGCAGCAAGTTTCCCAGCTAGTGGGCTGATAACGCTGGAATGTTTATGTTGCTGCCAGAACTTTAAGGTCATTGCTTTACTTGTTGAATCTGCAGCTCAGATGCTACAGGAGAAGAGTTGCATTTGTAACCCCCGCAGGGAGGAGCGGATTAGACAGACAGCAAAATTGATCCAAGTATTCCATTCCATATATCTACATGAGCTCAGTGTAAGGTCAGAGACCAAGGAAGTCACGCCCCTTCCTGCTTCTTCTTCCCTTCTCTTCCACCTATGGCCAGTGTCCAGGGATGACTCCATCTATCCATCACCATTGATTCCCAGGCCTGTGCATTCCTGACCCTCATACCACTCCCCTCAGCTCCTGTCTGCTCTGCCTCACTCTGGCAGCTCTGGGACATTTCAGAACTGTTCACAGCTCAGGAGATGCTGTGGGAGTTGCTGGGGGTGGGGGAAGGTGTTAGGGGTGTTGCACATTCCTGAACATATTTGTATATAATTGTACATTTTTTCTTTTGTCATTACTGTTTAATTAAAGCTGCTTAGTTTGGTTTTCAATCCAGAAAGTCTCTCTTAATTCTCTCTCCTTCCCTACCTGGGTGGGAGGGGGAAGGGATCAAGAGCATTGCTGTCGCTGGTTTCATTGTCGATCCCGAGTCAAACTGTGGCACACAAAAAAAAAAAAACCATTGCAAAGGCCAAACCCAAGGAGAATAACTTCAAGGTAGTGATGGAAAGGAAAATAGATCTCAATTTTAAGGAGTTTCACAGCACTCTAAAGGATTTTTAAACAGGAAAAAGAAATCTTCTTTGCCATGCAACTGTGTTGTAGGCTTTTGACTTTTCTTTGATGAGGAGGAACACTTGAAAGCCTCCTCGTTGCATCTCTTTTTCAATAAAATGAAATACTTTTTCTCCATCATGTTCTTGTAAGGCCATCCCCTCTAATCCCTTCTTTGTTTCCCTGTGCCTCTTACAGAATATTTCTTGACACTTCCATATTTTAAATCAGCATAAATAAAAAAGATTTGGGGCGTGGTTATCACCGTTTCAAGTACTCTCCAGGAGAAGCATCAAAGAGTCTGCTGTAGAAATGAATGTACTTTTGTGCTAAAATCCCTGCAGCTCTACTGAATTTTTCATGGTGAGATGGTGTGATTGGTTTTGTGCCAACCCTCTTATTTCTAGAACACTCTTGTTCCATCTATGTATGCAGGCGACCCAAGCAAATGTACAAGGATGAGTTTTAAGTTCCAAATTTTAATATACTTTATATTTTTAAAGGAAGCTTGAACAGGGGAATTCTGGGACAATCTCAACCATGTGGCACATTTTCAGCCAA
>NW_009954185.1:10384200-10413838 GCF_000747805.2 Chaetura pelagica | reverse complement strand
CAGTATTAAATCCCAGCTGTTATAAGTATCAAGATCTTCAAACACCAGGTACCTTAAAATTACTGGCTCTGTGGGTGGGTACCACTGGCTGGACCACTGAGCTCAAAGAATCACAAAATTATGGAATGGTTTGGGTTGGAAGGGACCTTTAAAAGTCATCTAGCCCAAACATCCTGCAATGAGCAGGGACATGACAGACAGTAGTTCAAAGTCTTCTTATAAACACTATTCTTCAGGAGTCAATAGTACTCAACAATATGTTATATCTTCATCTGTGACTTGGACAACAGGAAACTTGGAAACTCAGCACCTTTGTGGATGACACCAAATTGAGGGGAGTGGTTAATATCCTGCCATTCAGAGGCGTCCCAATAAACCAGAAAAATGGGCTAGCATGAGCCTCATGAAGTCTGATGAACGTAAATGCCAACTTCTGTGATGGATAAATTCATGACCTGGTATAAAGTGAAGACTGATTGGGCAGGTATGGAGAAGAGCATCTGGGGGGTCCCAGACTGAACATGGGTCAGCAGCGTGGCCTTGCAAGTGGTAAAGACTAACTATATGCAGAACTGCACTATCAAAAGCATAGTAAGCGATGTGATAGAGGCTTATTATTTCCCTTTATTTGGCATTCTTGAGGCTGCATCTGGAACTTTTTATTGAATTTCAGGTCTCCTAGCACATTCACAACTGCAGAGTCCAGTGAAGTGCAACTAAAATGGTTAGAGGCTGGAGCCTATGGTAACTTTTTCATTCAAGGTAGAAGATGACAGATTTTCAAAGATTTAGAAGCCCATCATTACTAGCTCCTATCTCCTTTAAGCAAGATAATAAATGAAAATTAAGTAACTCTAATGAAGCCTCCACTTTCTTCCATCTCAGACCTGACTGCCCAAAGGATGTTCAGACATCTCTGAGCAAAGAGCTTTAAGGTCCAAGGTTTCTGGGCTCACTTACTTCTCTACAAGGGCCATTACACAGATCCAAGTGGTTCATTTGTTTTTCTTGTCACTTAAAGGCCTATAAAAAGGAGGTTATCATTACAAAAAGGGGTCACTCATGTCCTGAGTTATGTACTGATCATTTAATCTGATGTCAACTTAATGCTAGCAGAAGTGGTTAAGACTTCTTTTTTTTCCTTCTATAAATAATGTTACCCAGGTAGTCTAGACAAGGAAGTTAATTGTCCAGGAAGGTTGTTAGATTGGCCTAAATACACTGCTTCTTCAAGTGTGAAAATGAGCTCATCTCCAGGGAATACATTTAAACCTTATGATTTCAATGTCTATGATAGTTATACTTCCTGGGAAAACTATATACAACAATCCTTTGGAAATAAAATAGCAACATGATAAACAACCCTGTTTGTACAGAAGGTGACTGATACGATTGAAGAGCAGGCAATATTGGCATTTAAAGATAATACTAATACTAATAATACTTCAACATGTATGCACAAGATCTGATAAGGTCATTTTACAGATGCCAGGTTCTCTTGCAAACTCTGCTCATATATACTATTTGACTTTCTTCTTATTATGGAGATAGCTTTGTTTGATATCTGAAAGCAAAACCATGCTTGAAAAATTCAGGATGGACCTTTTAGTTCAACCATTTGCTTCAGGCTTAACAGATGAAAAACTTTTCCAGTACTCTGTAGGTGGTAATCTGTTTTTACAAGGAAATGTTTATTCGGATAGGTACAACTGAACTAACTAAACTAAAAAAGCAATAATGTTCAATAAATGTACACATACTTGATGATGTTTATAGCAGAAAACAGGTGAATAATTGTCACAGAACTTCATCCCAATTCCATTTCATTCCTAAAGAATTCCCTTAATATGTTGGCTTATGATCTTAACAAACTGCTTCCTCACAGCTAGTGCCAATTGTGGAAAGAGGACTGGCTGAAGCCCAAGGGGCTCTCACATGTGATGTGCAGTTGATTGTGTGATTCAGTTCAGCAGTGAGAGACAAGGCAAGTGTTAGTGAGAGATAACATACGCTTTGTGAGTCTTGTCAGAAGGAAGGTGAAGCCCCACACTTTCAACATGTGCAGTGTGTTATCGTGCATTAACACAAGACTTGATATATCGTACAGTGGTTGCAAAGCATGTAAATAAAAGAGCATCTATTTATTAATGGATAATTCTTTAATGAAAAGCTGAGGAGCTGAAACCTTTTCAGAAGGTGTTTTGCCTTGAGCTGTGGGAGAAACTGAGAAACATTTAGGCTTTACATTTTTATAACACATGCATATATTTTTTTCTCTTCTTTATGCTTCAGGTTTTTTCTGCTACTGTATTTATGGCTTTGTAATGAAAAAAGCACTATGCATTAATACCCAGATTTAAAAAATTCTACTTTCCAGCTGCAGTACAGAATGCATATCATAGTCTACCTAATGAATTTTGAAGTTATTTTTAAATAGCTTGTGTAATAGCAGCTGAATAATTTTTTAGTGAGCTTGGACGCTTCTCAAAAAAAGGAAATTTGAAGAGGAACAACTGTAACTGTCCCTAACCTTCATCTACTTACATAAGCAGACTTCTGATCTGAAGACAAAGATTTTGTCAAGATGATTAAAAGCCAACACATTACTCTAATGTTCATTTCTGGCATCCCAGTTAGGCATTTGTGTAATCCTTTCTTCTATCTATATTAATGTATTTTACATACTTTACACATATGGAACAAAGAGTACCAATAGAAAGTATCTTTTTTCCTCTAACTTTACATTCCAAGTCTCAGCCTTTTAATATTCTTAATATTCTCAGAGGATAAGGTACGTGAGAGATCATGCACTGAGGATGTGTACAAGGAAACAGCTCCCATTAAATTCCTGGGCCAAGTTAGAAGCTCACTATTAGTTGGCCGAAAATAGAAGTCAGTGACAAAGTCCCAAAGACAGATCACAAATATATTGTTTGTGAAATACCACAATCATTGAAAACATGAAATATAACAGGAAACAAAAAAAAAACCACAGTTGTAAACTCAAGTCATAACCCAACAGTGTCAGAAAGTAAGATGAGGAGATATTTGAACTAAATTTCTGTCTCACCCTAAATCCCCTTGTCTAGCCACATCATTACCATGGTAGTCGGGGTTTATTTTAGACCTGACTGAAGAAGCAGTTTACCTCACAGACTTGAGTAAAAATCACTATTTTCCACATCAGGGAGACATACATTCCACCACAGCCTAAGTTAAAGCAAGCTATAGCATTTCATAATTTCAAAGTATTTTCTTCCAAACTTGTTTTAGCAGTAAATTATTAAGAAACTAAACCTATGATGAACACCCACCACGATGGATACACATCCATTAGTCTGACAGCTGGCTCAGAGAACCAAGAGCAAATGTATATTGACCTATTTTCTACTGGCAATATATTAACAAAGCCAAACAGCTGTGGTTGTTCATAACACCAGAATATACAAATTAACTTTCCTCATGCCTACAAATGCACTTGAGATTTTACACAATGCCCAGAACATGCATTTTATAAACTCCATACCTGGTGCTCAATGCTAAATTTCAGTAATACACACTGCAGCCTTGGGTTTCCAGAATGAAGGAAGCAGGACTGCTTGTCATGCTTTCCAGGTACATGCAAATAAAGTTTTTATTTTATAAAAACCAAGTAAACCCACTGCACTTCCTCTTCAAGTTGTACATTTGGAGTTACAGTCTCTCCTGCACACAGAAGTTCATTATGAGGGGGAAAAAGAAGTGACTCAGGTTCCAGGTGAGCTACCACTCCACTGTGCTCAGGCTGCTGCCTTTCTGAGTGACAGCCTAGCACAACAGTTTTTCTAGCGTACATCTCCTTGTCTTGCCTTTTAAGTATTAAAATCACAGAGGCATCGAAGATCCTCTGTTTTATTTGCATTCACACTTTTTATGCTCTTGTGACTGTGATCTTGTGTAATAGTTCAGAAGTGTCATAAAAATCCAATCTTCCTCACCCCTTTATCATCATAACTCAATAGGAGTATAGAACAATCTAGTTGGCATCATAGCTATGAATCCTGAGGGGCTGACTAACATCAGATTATGAATTCTTCATGTTTCAATGCAATCAGGCTTGAAAACAAGGCCTTTACCTAAAGTTTCTCCCTGAAACATAAGTCCATTTTATGGAATCTGAGTGTTCAAAGTTCCAGAGGTTACAGTTTGGTCATCAGATGGGTGTACTGTTCTAAAGGATAGGATAAGATAGTTTACAGAAATAGTGCATTTAGTAATTCTAACCACTGCTCAAAACCTTAATGGTAATGTATTTCATAACTGTATTCATATGTGTACATAGAAGCACAAATCCAGCTTGAAATATCTATTCAGTTATTTTACATACAACATTGTATTGGAAATTCTCCTACTAGAGAACATCCAAACAGTGAAGGAATTTCTTGGCAACTGTTTGGTATTTTTCTACAGTTCTTAAAGAGAAACAAAAGATGTCCAAGCTAATTGTGTATGTCCAATAATATATATGTTGCCATTATCTCGTCTTTGTTTAAGCAGTTGTTTGTAACTGTTGCACTGTGGCAGACATTACAGTGTTACCTATAGCACCTTCTTTCAAATTAGTACATTTGAAATAATTTTATTTCCTCCCCCTCAAAAATTCAAAACGAGACAGCGAAGATAGTCCACAGAAGCTTTTTCTACAGGAAACCATGTAGTATATTGCACAACCCCTCCTTAGATTTAAGTCTTCAAAATCTTGACATCTGTCCATGTTACTCTTAACTGTTTTCTGGGAGTCTTTCAGAGGTCTGAATCTGCATCATTTTGCTCATTGTATAATATTTTCACATGCAAGCAGTGGACACACAGTTGTCTATATAATATGATACTACATTCATTTTATTTTCTATACCTTTTTGACTGGAACAACTGTAGAACATGCACACAATGAAGAGAAAATGAAGTAGTCTCTAGGAAAGATGGAAGTCTCCAATGAGTTTTTATAACATCTGGATCCCAAGGTTCTTCCAGTTTTATCTGTACTAAAGAGTTTCTTAGAATAACAAATTCAAATGAATGTGCTTTAACCTACTATCCTTAGAGCCACTCATAGTATTACCTTGCACAGTGTTAGGAAATCTCACTGTAGTGAGTGTTTTTCATCCTTTCTCCTCGTAAGTTCCAATAGCACCACTTCTTCCTTTCTTTTTTTTCTTTCCCAAAAGGGAGCTCAAGAACTCTCTAATCTACAATTGTGCAATGTTCAGGACAACTGCATTTCTTTTACAGATACAAAGTTTTTTACAACGACCTCTGTGACTGTGATATAATGGCACCATCTTCCCAGGTAGTAATTTGAGATGAATGTCATGTGTGAAGGCATTGAGTATATATTTTATTTTTTTTTTTCTGTACAAAAGGATATAGATGCAGAACCACTCTCCACAGAGTTTCTAAAAAGATCCATGAAAAGCAAAATAGTGGGCACTTCTGACATTTTTTGAAAACAAGAAAGCATATAGATCAACTGAAAAGGGAACTGAAAATGGATGAAATACTGTACAGGAGAGGAACAACCTACACTTCAGCTCCTTCTCTTGCAAGTCAGCCTTTTAAATACCCTAGTGATTTTAGAAAAGAAGACAAGCTCAAAGGTCTAATGGGCTAACTTTACCGTGACTTAAATTATACAGAAACAGACAACAAAGAAAATAAAAGAGATTCATACTAGGCTAATTTGATGGATGACCTCTGACCAGCTCATGTAATATCCCTCTCCTCCTCAGTATTGGGCAAGTAATTACAATGGAAAAGTACTGTAATAAGATTTTTCTCCCACACACCTATTATTATTAAACAGAAACAATTCTGTGGGAGAAAGCATGGGCAAATAAGTCACAATGCACTTATATTTACTTTCACATGTAGATGTTTTGGCAATGTGCGCATATAACAGCCTGTGAAGTCTATTGCTATGTAACTGAAAAAAACTGAAGTTTCTGGAAAGATGATGTCACCATCATCACCATTTCAGACATATATATGGCAGTCCTTGAAACTCCTCTAAGACTTGGGTAATCAGCAGTGTCATTTTATAGACACTGAATAAGACCTTGGCAAACAGAAGCCCTGTATATGGCACAGCCTGTAAACTGATCTCAAAATCACTTACAACTTACGTCTATCACCCTTGTAGTCACTGGACCTACAGCATCTCTCCTACTAAACTAAATTCTCTCTTACCCAAAGGCTGTTCAGAATATCCACATGAGCATATAGGCAGGATATTATTCTCCCTCTGAGCATTGAGAAGTTGTGACTATGCCTACAGTAGGAAAGAAAATTTGCCAGGGGCTATTCTCTCGAATTGAGGCCACCACACAGCACAGCTGGTGTCTACACACCTGAATACCTTACTCTTTCAAATACTTTGGTAGCATCCAGTCTGCTTGTTGAGAATACTAGATGACCTGTGGCTATGACCATACTAATGATTAAACAGCATGGGCAATCATATGCCCTGACCTTGTCCCCTTTAGCTTGTTGATATTGATGCTGCCCGTGGCACAAATCCAGATTTGCACAGCAGAACCTGGTGACCACTCGCCATTAATATTGTTAACGATACACAATGTTTTGACAGACAATTGATTCTACTTAGGCCTATAGGGTTACATAATTACTTCAGCAGATCAAATTATGTTAGACTTGGTTAACTCAACCTGTCATAAGTGGCATTGCTAAAAAAAGCAACATAAAAGAAAAAGACAAAAAGGCAGCAAAACAAATACAAGCAGCTTTGAAGTGCTTATTAATATCTTAGCCATGCAGATTGTAATTGAGGAAAACTACTTGCTGCCCTTGTGGCAGAGATGAATTTTTAATTCCCTATTTATGCAGTTCAGCCACTACAAGGAGTAAGATCACTTGAAAATTTCAGAGCAAACTTGCCCTAAAATACCTGAAAAGTACATGTGCCTTTCTAACTCCATGTACCCTGGATAATTTTACTGTGCCAACATATGATTACAGGAATTTTTTTCTTCATCATTATGTCAGAATTGTGATCCTCAGGTATTATTTAGCCAGTCAATGGGAACACATCTGGCTACTTCCTAAACAGAACACTAGCAATTCTTTCCCCTAAGCAAGACACCTGTAGACACCAGTCATGAACAAGATTGTTCATTTTTACAGACGTTAACAGAACAGAGCTCTGTCTAGATACTCGGATATTGCAGAGAATATGTTTCCTGCTAAAAAAATCTTAAAAGGATTTTTACAAGTGGCATTTTGGGGATCTCTAAGGTAAACTATGAGATTATAAATTTTCCTGCTAACTATATGTAAACTATTCAAAATCGTTTGGTGACTAGTGTTGAAAGGTTCTGAATAATATGGGAGAACCTAATTGCTGAACAGGAACTGAAACAGAAATTCTTCCAACAGCTCCTTTTCTTTCATTTAATACCACATTTCCATTCATTCAATAAATAAATAAAAAAATAATCTGCTGGGCTTTTAGTTTCAGTGATATCTTGGGACGGTAAGCTCCGTGAAACTCATATGTTGGATGATTAGATTCTTTCCTCAATTTTAAAATGTATTGCCTTTCAATTTGCATTATTATTTCCTTGTTCTTAAGTGATAAAATAGGAACCACCATTTATCTTGTCAGAATAGTCCATTATTTTGCATCTCATATGCCTTCTACTTGTCTTCTCTCTCAAAATATGATAGCTATTTAGTTCAATCTCTCTTCCCACAAAGCTATCTCTGTTTCATTTACCATTCTGGCACCTTCCATGAAATCTGCTCTACTTCTGTTAGGTCTTTCTTGATTCAGTTTCTTTTCATCTTTAATTTACATGATAAGATAAGAAATTATCTTGTACATTCAACTTATTCACGATACTTAATATTAACAGATGTAATAAACTCGTGGTACTGTACTAAATTTGCCCATCAGCAAGTTAATATCCCATGCAGCATCAGTCCCTCACTGGAAAGCTAAAAGCACAATGAACAGCTTCATTTATAGATAATTATCTTCTTCCCAGCCATATTTATTCTATGTCACTCCAAACTAATAACTGCAATTGCAACATTTTGCCAAAGCACGATAACAGTTTTAGTCCAGACCATAAATGAACATAAACTAAGGCATCAGATCTAAATTTGTCCTGTCTGCTATTATATTTAGAACCTGAACTCATATTCAGCTTTTGCACGGGACCCTCCCACTGAGATGGACATGCTCCCATTCTTGTATCCAAGGCAAGGGAGAAATTAGTAATGCCCTCTTTAGCTTCTACCTTTGGGGTTTTTGTTGCTATTTTTGGTTGGTTGGTTGTTTTTTTCCGGTTCTTCCAAAAATCACAAACCTATACTCATTTACAAGGGCAGGTGTCTGTTTATGCAGGCCAGATGCTAGATTTATTTTTTCCCCTCAAATGAAATAGTCCAAGTGCCAGCTAAATATAAGACGCATTCGGAGGCTTCATCCAATAATCCACGTCAGGTCAGCTGGAGTTTAACCTCAGGTATGCTAGGATAGCATTTTTGAACAACTATATGCAACACCACAGGGCATTTTCCTGTAGAGAACACAGATTAAAACAGCTGAAAGTTAATATAGTGCATTATGTTGAGATTCTGCTCATACTTGCAGGAGCTCTTACTTGATGAGTATATTCTTCATTCACCATTATATTTCTCCTTGAGCTAACATGGCCTAATATAGGATTAGCCAGTTTTTGTTAAACCTAAATTTTTTTCATTGTCAAGTGCCATTTCAGCTACTGATGTGGGAATGGAAAAATGCATCAGTTTCAGCAAAGCAGTCAGGATACTAACCAAGATGAAGCACTCCAATTGATTTTCAGTCAGCTTTTTTTATTTCTAAAACAGTTTCTCTTCACAATTTTTAGCTTAAGGAATATGAAAACCAAAGCTGAATTAGTATTTTTTAAAGTTGACACAACTCCTGTTTTCAATGTTTTCTCTTCAGGGAAATTTTTAAGCCTCTATACATACGAACAAACACAAATGCGTGCACACACACACACACACACACACACACACATACATGTGCATGTGTGGACTTATATTAATATTTCATTCTAATTCAGTGCATTAATAGCAATTTTTTTTTAATGTAGAATTTTTAATTCAACACTTTTGAGTGGTCATGCAAATTTATTGAAACCAAATTGCACTAGGATTTAGCTACTTTACATTATGGAAGTTAGCTCAATTTTTATTATATGGGAATATCTTACAGTAACTATTAACATACTCTGCTTAAGAATCCATATGATCACAAAATAAAGCTTCCAAAGGCTGTACACCATTCACAGTGACTTTTCTGAATACTTATAAACACATGTATCTGCTCACCTTTCTTTAGGTCAGAAAACCTACTATTCAAAGAATGTTAATTATTTTAGCTATCTTCAACAAATACTTGCAAGTACATGGAGAGCTGATGTTTATTGTTAAGTTTTGACTTTGTCACTGCAAAACAGTAACAGAAAGGACATGGGCACGTATTCACATGGACAACTTGAAACGTGGACAGCTATTGCATGTCTGTGAAGAAAAAGCATGTGAATAGAGACATATCTCGTGTTAGGTTTTTAATCGCTGAGTCAGTCAGTATTTAGGATCTTCTAAATATGCAGATGTTATTAAATAAAACTCCGCATAAGGAATCTGTAAAATGAATGTTTCAACCATTTTCTCTCTATACACTTTTATCTACATTCTTAAAAATAGTAATACATTCAATTATACCATGCAGTGAAATATAAAGCACACTTTCTCTTCACTGTGTCTTTTTCCACTGCAAATATTATTATTTGTCATCAGCTTCAAATGACAAATTAAAACCCAGTAATACTGGAATTTATGTCATTGACTGCCATGTATATAAAAGTGTAGTCTTTTCTGGTGTAGTCTTCCACAGATGATTCCTTGCTGATATAGAGCAAGTTCTACTTTTAAGTCTATTTTATGTTCTGGTTAACATGGTCTCAGCCAGCTGAGGGGGAATGGAAACCTGTACTCACATGCAGAGCTATGGACCATCTATCAAATCTTCCCAATTTCCTCCAATTAGACTGGTTCTGAGTGTCTGACTGGCAAAAATTTATTCCCCAAGGAATGTATCACATGCCAAAAAATGTGGATTAGTCAACATGACTTCATTATCAATATTTAGTAACTGTCTCCCAAACAGATAAAGTTAATCTTGAGGTCCAATAGCAACTCTACTGTCTGTCTACATGTCCTTCCCGCATCCATCAGCACAGCTGACTCTATGAATATGTATTACACCAGATTTAGCTCTCTGATTAGTTTTTTTTTCCTTTTTTCCCATATCCCTTCCCTTGTATACATTCTTTTTTAATCCTTGATATTACAAATAATTTGGTGTATAACTAACTCTTTCTACCACACAAAGTTCTTTAAAATCAATTCTGTAATTATGCAAGTTGCATCTTTTTTATGTTAATAGGCTTCAGTTAAATGGTTGAAGGCAAGTATAGTATGTTACTGTGCACTCCAGAGCACATCATAAATACACTGTGATTTCCACTGAGGCCTGTACATGCTAATGCTATATAATCATAGGCTCTGTCTAGAAAATCAGTTTTTAGACATAATGTAATCTGCAATTATCATAGATATGCTCATGACCATGCACTTCAAGGCATCTAGAAATGTAAGTTAAAGAAAGCAGCTAAAAGAAGAGACAATGAATGACAGGCAAGAGTGTTTAGTATAGGTTGAGCACAAATGAAAACTGTCACATGTGCTTCCACTACTGCAGAAATAACATGAAGGATTTTTGCAAACGTACTCCCTGCTTTATAAAGGAGAAGAAAATAATAATTCCTGCCTTAATTAATTTGGTATATCGCATATTAAAAACTAGTTTTTTAAAAGTTAAAATGAGAATCTGCAGGAAAAATCACTTAGGGTTTCACAACTGAAATTTCTTCCCTGCACTCTGGTACATGGCTGTCTTCTGGGATAGGCCTTTTTAACATTCCACTTGTTATCAGGTGAGAAAGCAGGGAAATGTGGCAGCTCGGCTATCCCATGCAACTACCAGCCAGAGCAAGGCTGCTGGAAAGCTAATAAAGCAGGCTTTCTGGTGCCATTTAAGAGTTTCTCTTCATTGGACAATTACTTAACACTAGTAACTGCCACATTCCAGGCCAGAAAACATGTTTTGTTGAACTTGGACCCTATAAAAGGCAAGGAAATCCTGCTGGGATTTCACATTTTTTGCCCATACAACTGTGGTCTATGCACACCTGTTACAACTGCTCATGATTAGCTGGAAACACTCATGACTGCCTGTTAAAATAAACCAGATTATTAGTTTCCATGTGTTGCACACTTTTCAGCTTGCAGGGAAGATTGTCACTTTCAATGGCTATTTCAAATGAGTGGGAAAACACCTCTTAAAGACATATTTTAAAGTTATATACATAAATCCTATGAAAACAGCTACTGCTATTTGGCTGATTTCCTATTCGTTACATGAGGCACTTTCTGTATTAGTGTTACACATTATGTAGAGAGTTTATCATCATCATTTGGAGACATTTAGCCCATTTTCTGTGATGTTTTTGAAAGATGTTCAGTTCCCAAGAGCAGGATGATTAAATGATGCAAAATTATGCAAAACATTACATTCCAGGATGTTTCATAGATCTAAATTGAAGCTGTATCTACAAGTTTGACTCCCTGATACCTGACAACCATGCTGCTAAACAACATTTGCTTCAACTGTCTGACTCTATTACATTACCTCCTCCTGTTCTGATACTTAGATGTAAATCTATAAAAACAAACCTGTTTTTTTATATAGTCAATCATGTTTGAAGGATTAAGATAATTTGCTAAAGATTAATATGCATCTTTTCTTTCCCTTTCAGCCATTTTTTGAGATTATACAAACTCACTGCAATTTACAACTGTGTGTCAGATGTCTTCTTGAAAGCTTCTTTTTAATTTCTAAGGCAAATGGAAAGATAGGGAGATCAAGATCTTAATTCTCAGTGCAATATTTGAAGTTACCAGGTTGCACTGGGTATCCTGATCGCCTGTTTTTATCTTATACTAAAGTTGACAGAAGAATGGAGAGATCATGTGTTATTCTGTACCTGTATTGGAAATTGAAGGACAGCAGATTCTTTCCCTCTTTTTCTTCCAGTATCCGCAACCACAATCTCTTATGTTGAGACCCACCTTCACAGTGGCTAGTGCTCACCTGATGAAAAGCTCTATTTTTTTTTGTCTGTGTTGATCTGTTCATCTTATCTCTTGACTTGATAAAAAATTTTCAGTGGTATCTTCCTTCTGCCTGAATATTTTGATGACCACAGACCTCATTTACTGCCAGAAAGCAGACAAACTCTTCTGCTTTGCTGGACTATTTGCCCTATACAGAACAGATTTACTGTGGTAGTCTAGGCATATCTGTGCCTATCAGCCAGCTT
Organism: Chaetura pelagica; assembly: GCF_000747805.2. NCBI lineage: Eukaryota > Metazoa > Chordata > Aves > Apodiformes > Apodidae > Chaetura > Chaetura pelagica. The sequence goes on along the minus strand of NW_009954185.1, from coordinate 10,401,341 downwards.
TACCTTAACTGAAGGAAGAGATAACAGCCCTCCAACCAGCTGCTGCTGTAAATGTAGCACCTGTCTTAGAATCCTATAAGTTCAGAAAACTGTAGCAAGTACACAGGTACATATTCTATAAACATTCTAATTGTGCATTCAATGGATGTATGCCTCTGTGTGCTAATGTTCATCTGTCAGTGACCTATTCCAGGGCTTGCTTCCAAATTCTGTTCCTACTCAGGCATCACTAAGAACCTGGGCTATTGCCCTGCAACACTGCACACAGGTACCAAGACCACCCGTATTCTGCTACATTAGGTGATACACAGAAGACTCAGTGTGGGAGCTGACAGCACAGCTAAAACCAGCATTTCTGCTTTTCCCACAGTGGTAAGGTCATTTGAGTTGTAATAGGGGTTTTTCATTTTTTGCTTATTCATTGTTTCATTTGTTTGTTTGTTTTAACCTGAGTTTCTGAATAGTTTTTCATCCTTTTTTGTCTGCTTGCAGTATCTAGACATCAGAATGGCCATATATCTAGGCCACAGGCAGTACATACACACAAAATTGTGCTCCTCATGAACATCACTAACATGCATCTATCAGGGCATATGTAGATTCTCATGGGACAGGGATAATTTGCTGGCGATGAAAAGCTGGAAGGAATACAAGAAAACTACGTATGATTTTTCATGGCCTGATCTTCATTATCCAGAGTAAACGGTAGAGTGTAATTACATGACACTGTACCCATCAACAGGAATTAGTAATAATGCTTTTATATTGTTGGGAGAATTTTTCAGTATTTTACACATGCTAACATAAAGAAGACTCCTTAAATTAATTTTAAGTAGTTATTATATGCAATTTAAAGATGAGAAACTGGGGCATGTAAATAACAGTATCCTATAGTTCAGGGACATAAATAACTTGATCCTTTTTCCCTCTCTTTTCAACTTTAAATGAGACATTTCTTATCAATCACCTGGTCTAAAAGTAAAAGCTGAGTAATTAGGGAAATGGGGTTGGTTTTATTTTCTTATTTTTAATGGGTTGATGGGACGATGAATTTGCCAAAGCAATGTGAAGGAGAAGAAAAACACAAATATTGCTTACTTTTCCCACTAACACTAGGAAAAGCTTGTAAAGTACTAATAGCTACTGGTTAATTGACTATAACTTACTGTTGAATCGAATCTGCAATAGTCCTTCTGTCCAGAACATCTTGCCAGCTAACACAGGTAAAACTGAACAACTCCCAGCAGCAGGTGTTTAATAAAAGATCAGATGATCTCTGTTCTGCCAGGTTCTGGGATGTCAGGCTCTTCAACCTCTAGCCACAAAGGTATCACTACAACAATTTTAATTACTGATAATTTACTGGAGCTCAGCTGAAACATAGCCACTTGGACAGTTGGTTCAGTAAAAATAAGAGACAAGCTTATTTACAAAATGAATGTAATGGAGAATTTATCCTTAGAAGAAAACCCCTGCCTAAACTCTATGATTCCAGCTCTCCATCAAAGGGAGTTCTAAATGCACTTTCCTGCATTTGGACTGACCTGGAATTTCCGGGTAGCAAAGATTTTAGGGTACCTTCCTTTGTTTAAGATGAATCACATCTGTTTTTAGTCACTAATTCTGAAAATGTTGGCCTTACACCATTTCACTCTTTGACTGTGGAATAACATTCTGTGATTTGTAGAGCTATTTCAAAAGCTCAGAGCAGAGGTGGGAGGGGTTTTGTACAGGTATCTGTAAAAAGAGGGGCGCATGATGCAGACAGTAAACAGAAGGTGAGGGACAACAAAGCAACACACATTCTTGTTGAGATGTTAGTGATGGGAAGTGCTATCAGGCAAAAAATAAATTAAAATACTGTAAACAAAAGACTATGTAGAGTTGGTTTATTATTTATACTAACTTTTATGACAGTTGACCCCGAGGCTTCAAAATGCAAAGAAAGGTAAATATCAGCATGAACTAATTTCAGCATATTTTAGTCCCCTGGTAGGCTCATTCAGTGCACAGGTAAATATAAAAAGGATAGAAGCTGTTGGTGATGCCTGATATTCTCCCACATGCAATTAAATGTCTTTGTGAAAGCTATTACAATAATGTACATAGATAATTTATATAAAGATGGATTTAATTAGATTTCAACATCTTTTAATAAAGTCTAGCAACTAGGAGGATGGGGTAAAAGCCAGTACAATGTAACCACAAGCTAATCCCCTGGGAAGCACACACTTTTAGGAGCTGTCTCCAGTTACTGCACAAACTTAATTAAGTTCCTACCAAAACTGGTCTCTCTAGCTTGATACTCCATTTAAAAAACTTGCTATATTGTATTATCCAAAGAATTATAGAAATTATGAAAAAATATCTGTAAAGAAGCATTTAGACAGCACCTCATTTTGCCATTCTTAAAAGCTCCAGAAAATACATGCAATAGATAAACCTGTTTGCTTTTTTTTTAAAATTATGTATTTATTTATTAATTAAAGAACATCTGTTTGGTCAAATAACACTGCAGTTCAAATCTTATAAGGAAGAGAGGAGGGGAGAGGGGAGAAGGGAGAGGGGAAAGGGGAGCTCTTCAAAGTGTCACCCCAGGGCTGAAGTGTGTTGTGTATCCCGTATAAGCACAGCCAATGGGTGTGTGGAGCTGTGAAGCTTGGTTTCAGTGGGAAAAAGGGATGTGATTAATAGTGGCCATAATTGCAATAGAAGAGTCATCGTTTGCCTGGCTGTGCTGTGGACATGGATCCAAATGTTCTAGGTCTGAAAATGACCCATCTCTCTGAAACAGCAGTGCAACCTCCGCTCCCTTGTAAGCCTGTCTTATTTCCATGGTGCTCTGTTGGCACAGCCCATCCTATTATTAATATGAAGAGACTTTTTACAAGGACTTGTAGCAGGAGGACAAGGGGTAATGTATTAAAACTGGATGTATGATTCTAAAGAATTTGACAAGAAACACAGCAGAAATTATAGTATCATTTTTGTAAACAATGTGCCCATTCCACGACATCTTAAATGAGATATTAAATTGTCTGACATTAGCAGTAAACAATGTTAAAGTCTTTTAAAACTGGAAGAGGAGAGATTTAGGTTAGACATAAGGAAAAAACTCTTCAGTGTGAGGGTGGTGAGACACTGGAACAGGTTGCCCCGAAAAGCTGTCGATGCCCCATCCCTGGAAGAATTCAAGGCCAGGTTGGACAGGACTTTGAGCCACCTGTCCTGTCCTGTCCCTACCCATGCAGGGAGGTTGGATCTAGATGATCTTTAAGGTCCCTGCTAACCCAAACCATTCTGTGATTCTCTCTATGAGAGAATTCTATGATTTCTCTCTCACAAGAATTTCAGAAACACATACTGCATAAGAAACTGTCAGTAGAGAAAGATTGATTTAGAGGAAGGGAAACATTCCTGTCTAAAATATTATTAATACAGCTCCTCTAAGAAGGTCTTAACTGTTGAAGAAATTACTATAGTCTAGCTGCTGTCATGCTGCTTGACCAGGAAATAGGGGATTTTAATTATCATACAAGAGTTTGCAGAAAAAGAATCCCAGACAACAACCACAGACACTTTCACTGCATAGCACTTTGCTATGTGCTCATCTTTATGGAAAAAAACAACAACAACCAACAACAAACTCGCCATATCATAATCACATCAGTTGCAAATAATAACTAGGCCAATTACATATCTCAAGAAAATGAATAGGATGTTATTCATTTAAGTCTGAAAATAAAAAGTGAGTCATTCAGTTTTTAAGAATAAGTAATACTCTGGGAGAAGTTACTAACAGCAATTTCTGTGGGGAAAGAAGCCAGTTGTGTTAAATTAGACCACAATTTAGACTTTAAGTAGCATGTGATCCATTTGACACAAAACTTTAAATAAGTTCATCTTGAGTTGTACAGTAAAAAATGTCTTTGAGAAATATAGAGTTTGTGTTCTGTAGGGAAGCTATGCAGGTGATATTCTTTTGAAACATATGAAGACCAAACTAAATGGAAAAATCCAACAAAACTTTGTAGTGTCTTAAAAATGGTATTAGAAATAGTATAGAAATATAGTCTGGACCACAGCCAAGCTGCTATTCATTGAAATTAATTCTAATAAATGAAAATAGGTAAGTCTAACTATGATCTTGACTGCTGCTTTCAGGGATTTTAACAGTATTCAGTCATTTTAAAAGACTTTAACATTGTTTACTGCTCATGTTGGACAATTTAATATGTCATTTAAAACGTCTTATCTAAAAGTGCTGGATTGGGCATGTTATTTACAAAATGATACTATAATTTCTGCTGTGTTTCTTATAAAATTCTTTAGAACCATACATCCTTCATGTCTTCTAGATAATAAGGACAAAAGTTGTTCCCTTTACTTGTTGGGGCAGGAATTCTCACCCACCACAATTAATTTTTCTAAGTCTTCTTTAACAACAGACACTACTGATATTAATTAAATCAAAATTATTTTGCAATGAATGCTGTCTATATTTTTTTCTCTGTGGAGAATGTCTATCTGGCAGCAAATGGTACACAAAGTTTCCCCCATAAGTACATATGCACACACTAACCTTAAAGCTTCTTGTAAGAAGGTTTACTGATAATTAAATCACTGCTAAGTCTTGGTTACATTCAGTAGGGAATAGTAAAATACTTTTTAATAAGCTGTGACCATTGCAAAGAAAAAAACTATTAAAATGAAACATTGTTAGTCTACCCCAAATGTTCATTTTTAAGACATCTGAGTGATGTGTTTAATATCAAGATTCTTTTCAGTAAGCATCAAATAGCAATCTGTTTGCATCCTGACTTCTGCTTTTCATTGCTGTGCTATTGGCTGTGGAAGACAGGCCTCCAATATAGCTGAGCACATAAATAACTAAGGTACCTACTAATTTTCATCAGTACCATGGGGAAAATATACTTTTAATTGAATATGGTTTTCCTTTTCACATATCATGTACCTATTAAACGGCTGTAGTCAAGTTCTGCTTTGTGGAACCTGGCAATACACCCACTGAAACACTGACCTATACAAATGGAAAAATTTCATTTTATATAAATTTTATATATAATTTAACTTCTTTTCCACTTCTTTACAAAAACTCTTTAGCTATGTCAGCCTGGTTTAAACCATCTGCTTTCTTCTCCACACCTTCTCGCCTGCTAAAGGAATCTACCTACCAGTTACATTTCATTAATATCCTTTCATACAACACAGATCGTCTTTTAGGCACTCCAAACCTAGCTTACCCACAAAATGATCCAGCACTCCAGATTTTATTCAGAAAAATAAAAATATAAGCAGTATTAATCCTCTATTAAGAACCTTAAGTCCCTGAGCGTGGCTCACGTTCAGCCTTCCCCACAAAGGTATAGACTGGTACTGCATATATTTACAGACAAACCTAGATATTGTCATGCCACAATCACACTTGACACCTGCATTTAGAAAGTCAGCAAGTGGTTAATCTGCTCATTATCACTAACATGAGAAATGCATCTCATTTGGAATTATGTCTCCATAAAAAGCAACCTAGAAAACAAATGCAAGTTATCAGCAGTCTTTCTAATTCTTGATTAAACACTTCTGCAAGCTAACAAAGTGAATGCAGATGAAGAAGTCTCAACTGAATGAGTCAGATGCATCAAGGTCTTCTTTCAAATTTCTTCCTTCTGGCAGTTGTTTGATACACATGCTTTTCATGGTCATCTGCTAAACAGATTTATTCAGAAGAATAAACAATTTCTTAAACTTTAACAATACATATATAAAAAATGAAGTTGCCAAAGCCACAGGATCTTTTGCCCCAAGAGTTTATTTGTTGTTAAATCTTCATGGACTTTTGAGAGAATATTTATCAGCGTTTAAAAAAATAATAATAAATGTTTAATATTAATGTGAAAATTAACACCCATTTCCAATGTTTCTTTAAATTTAAATTATTTACATTTAATTTGCCTTCAAATATGACTTTCTATAGCAGATGTAATTTGGCAAATCTCAATGACATTTTATTTGATGGTAACTGAAAAAAAACACTGGCTATCAGAATTTTGCAGTATTTTCTTGTTATTGATCATCAACATGAGGACTCAAGGTCCAATAATCAGAACAGAATTTTGCAGTATTTTCTACAGAAAAAAACAAGCAAACAAAAAAACCCAAAACAGATACTGCACGAAATTAACTACATGAGATACATGTGAGATGTCACTTTCAAGATAAACCTAACCTTTCATTGCTCTTTCCTGATGTGAACTACTACATAAATTTGGAGAATTATAACAACACCAGACTCAGCATTATGACTTTAAATTTTACAAGGAGGTGATTCTTGGGTCTTTCAACAGTCAGAATCACCATGAAAAGAAGGCAATATCACGATTTTGTCCTCAAATCAGCTACTTTCCCTAGCAGAAACTACACTCACATCGTAAATCAAAACCACCTGGAATAGAACCTCATGAAATTTCTATAAACCGTCACCTTTTTGATAAAAATAAACAAGCAAAAGAAACCACATAAAAATCCACTAGTTATTTTCTTAAAGGGGAAAAGCTGTAGTTGTATACTGACCCTTTCTTCTACTTATCCTCTGTCCCTTTAAACTGGAGACCCTTCTCCAGTGTAAGGGCACTTCTTGAGACTCGTATTGTCTTAAGGTCCTCTGACTCTGCAGTTGTCTGATGCCTCTAACACACCTAGTCCTTAGCTGAACTCCCTTGTGCATGATAACTTTGTCACCACATTATAAACCCATGTCATCGCAGGGGAGATCAGGTGTTACACATAATAGCAATCCTCAAACTTGCCTACAGAGCACATAAATACAGGCACGCTGATCTTCATCCAAGTAAGTATTGACAAAAAAATATTCATGAAGCCATCAGTCAGACACGGTGTGCAGAAAAAGCAGCTAGTTTAAGTGATGAGGAAGTCTTACTCCTTGTCCACTTGATGATAAAGAATCTTACTAAAAAGAGCTCACACTTCACCCTGTCACCTTTCATTAGGAGAAAAAATAATAGATCCATAAATATTCAGAGAGTCTTTTATTCACATGGTAAGTTCTCTTACAGGGGAACAACTGAAGATGTATTTTCTTACAACGAGTTACTTGACTCCCCAGGTAACAGAGCAAGCCTACTATAGAAGTGACAATGAGCTAAGCAGTAAGGTGGGAAAGTCCCTTTGGGAAAAGGAAAGAGAGGTACATAATTCAATAGTGTGGAGAACGTCCCATCTTCTCCCACCATATAAGTAGGTTTGCAACAAAGAGTCATCTCTAAAAATTTCTCAGTGCACAGTTCAATATCCAAAGAGGAAGAAATGAACAACACACATCTACCTTCTATGTTTTTGTTTTTTAATTCCATTCATATTTCCAAGGTCGATTCAGGAAAAAGTTCGCATTATCCAGGTTATAAAATAGGCCTTTAAGTCATTAATGTAACTTCTTACTATTACTTCCCTCTATTTTATACAAAGAAATTGGCAATACTACCAATTTGTAGAACATTCCCTTTAGTAAAGCTGAAGTTTAATAGGAATCTGCATATTTATGGGAAGACAATTAGTTAAAAGAAGAACTTACTGAGTTCCACATCTTTTCAAATTTTTTAAACCAGTGTAAGTGGCCTCTGATATGTCTACTAATAATTGATTCAATTTTTTTTTCCATGTGACTTCAATTTTCTTCCATAACATGGGTCTATTTCTGGTACAAAGTTAAAAGGAAGACAATAGCAGTGTGAACAGACCACATGTTACATGAGCCATAACTAACAGATAGTAAGGGGGTTTTGTTTGTTTAAGTTTTGGTTCACTTTGTAGGCAACATAATTGCAAAGATATTATTAGGGAAGAAATTACAGCCCCTGAATACTGTATAGATAGTTCTAGACATTTCCACAGCTACGTAGGACTCAGCAAGATAATTCTCATTAGCACAGCTCTGGAAAATATATATATATGTATTCTCACCATCTCCATGCAGTATTATTCTATTTACATTGCTTACTAGGTAAATGTACTTTAAAAAAAGGTATCTGTGAGCTAGTCATACTAGTCAATATTAGACATTTTCACTGTGCATACAAACAAGTTATACACTAAAATAAACAGATGGCTCAGGCAATAGGTAAAAGGGAGTATTAGCTTTCTACCAGTAGCTTAACATCAAACCCATCCTTAAATACAGATGGCAAAAAAATTCTACTTGGCAATTGTTAATTTGTCCAACACTTGATCATTTAATCCCATTTTCTTATGGGCAGATGTTGCCAGCACAGGGATTATTATTATAAATAGTGCCAGATATTATATTTTTGAAATCTTAGCACAGAAATCAAGTTGTTGTATCATTTGAGTCTTCAAGACTAATAAGCAGCTTCTGTCATACGCAATTAAATCACATGAAGTGCTTAAAAACTGACATACAGTATTCCATTTTATTGCATGAATGCTCATGTGGTATCTGCTGTTTAGATCTCCCTTAGGATTTTACACCATTTCCAAAAATAGACCAGATGGCAGTAAATTTGTCAGAGAATGAATGAATAAATTTTGCAGCTGCCAAGTTAAAAATTAATTTGATTATTTTCTTGACACTCGCACTTTCAGTCAGAAGGTGGGTGATCAAGTAACATCCCTATTCCATCTGGCAAAGCTGTTTGTTCTCTGTCATTTTTACTGGTACAGCTTCAACCTCCATGACAGAGATTTTACTTGTACACGTGCATGATGCTGTTCATGTTACTAATTCCTGTATCAGAAGTGCTGTGTCAAGGACACATGGAAAACACTGTAAATTGTTTATTAAATATTGAATGGTCTCCATTAGCAGTAAAAATCAAAACACAGAGACATTCTGCTTTTGTGTTCTGCGTGGCTATTCTTACATGGTTTGAAATCTGTTTGAATGAATCTGACACCTCTGCATGCCGTCCAAGTGCAAGCAGCAGATTCATCACAAACCTGAGTTTGTTGGAGAACCTGAATGCAAGAAGACTACAGAGAAAAACAGAAACAACCCAAAACCAAGAGCTTGTTGGACTAATAGCAAAAACATTAAAAAAACCCCAACAACTGGAGAAAAAAACCCCACCTCTTAAGCACTATAGCACACAAAAATAGAATCACAGAATCACTTTGGTTGGAAAAGACCCTGAAGATCATTGAGAACAAACCTACTCTACCAAGTCCAGCACTAAGCCATATTCCCAAGCATCACATCTCAACCACCTCCCTGGGCAGCCTGTTCCAATATCTGACAACCCTTTCAGTGAGAAGGTTCTTCCCAATGTCTAGTCTAAACCTCCCCTGGTGCAGCTTGAGGCCCTTCCCTCTTTTTCTATCATTAGTTACTTGTGAGAAGAGACTAGCACCTTACCTCTTTACAAAGTCTTTTCAGGCAGCTGTAGAGGTGATGAGGTCTCCCCTCAGCCTCTGTTTCTTCAGACCAAATAGCCCCAGTTCCCTCAGCTCCTCCTCATAAGACTTGTTCTCAAGGCCCTTCACCAGGTTTGTTGCCCTCCTTTGGACATGCTCCAGCACCTCAATATCTTTCTTGCATTGAGGTGCCCAAAACTGGACACAGTAATCGAGGTGTGGCCTCACCAGTGCTGAGTACACTAGGACGATAACCTCCCTGGTCCTGCTTGCTACACAATTTCTAATACATGCCAGGATGCCATTAGCCTTCTTGGCCACCTGGGCACATTGCTGGCTCATATTCAGCCACCTATGGATCAGAGCCTCCAGCTCCCTTTCTGCTGGACAGCTTTCCAGCTACGCTTCCCCCAGCCTGTACCTTTGCTTGGGCTTGTTGTGGCCCAAGTGCAGGACCCAGCACTTGGCCTTGTTGAAGTTCATAAAATTGACCTCAGGCCATCAATCCAGTAGAGCCTCCTTGCCCTCAGACAGATCAACACTCCCAATCATCCCTTTGATGATTTTATAGTTTGCTCATATTTGTGCTTTTAAATTATCTCAGAATATTTGCAGAAACCTAGCCTATTGGATAAATTCATTTTTGTATAAACCACTGAATTACAGAATAGCCACAGGGAATTTTTTATTCCATGCTTTTTCAGATGGTGCAAACTATCTGAGATTTGTTATTTTTGTAATCATTTATCCCTCTACCCATTTATAGAACATCATATTTGGACTACTAGATATCTCACTGATTAAAACACCTTTGAATTTATGTCATTTCTCTTATATAAAATGTCTGCAATTATCCGAGATAAAATGATGATAATACCATTTCTAAATAGCATAACTTACATGCTATTAACAAGGTCAACTGGACTGCATATGCAAAGAGATTCCAGAATGTCAGAGTGAGTCTCCTGTTGCATAGTCTCTGATGTACCATTTAACTATTTACTTCACAATTATATGTAAAATAAGACTATTCAAATGCCTTGCAAGGACTCATAAAAATTGTTTCCAATTTTTTTACATTTGCAGGTGTTAAGAATTAATAATATCAAACTATGAAAGCAGTGAACAGGTCACTACAGTTCATATTTAGATTATGATTATAGGCCATCATTGTTAAATCCTTACTTCTTTCCTGACTGATTCAGACATTTGTCTGACATTCTCATTTCAGATCTTCAGATGCTGCAAGGACAATAAAGGCGAGTGGGCTGGGTTGTACTTTTCCTGCAGAAATTTTTAGGATATAAAGAAAGGACAGGAATTGGGTATGGAGGTTTCACAAACCATGCTTGTGGAAACCTAAATTTTGCTTCTCTCTGATAACTTGGAAATGAAATCTGACCATAAATAAATCAAACAACAAACCAACCCTCGTCTTAATTCTTCAATTAATTGAAAATTAAAACAAATATTTACACAGAAATCACAGTCCTTTGTTGTCAGTAGGAAGCAATTAATGTTCAAACGTCTCTTTCTGCTTTACTTTCATGCAGCTTTTGCCTTCCTTCTGTTTTTTTCCCCATTGCCTGGGAAATGACAGCAAGTGGCAGACAGGAAGAGATTTTGGTTGCTGGCTGTGGCCAACCCACCCTACCTTTCTTCTTTTCTATACTAGCTTTTATTTTTTAAGCAAGCACCAATCTATCAATGCATTTACACCTGTCTTTAAGACACACATATGCCCCATAGTAAACCCCATGTAAGTAGTCATCCGTATTTGCTTCCTTATCCCACAGGAAAGATTGTGTCCATATTAAAGTACATTTGCACATGAAAGAAACCCACCCAACATAGAGTAGCAAAAGTTAATCTCTTTTCTCCTTAATTCCTAAATTAGGTTGTTGGGGTTTTTTAAATTAAAATATTTTAAACTTGTTTATTCAGGAAAAAAAAATAATCAAATGGCTAAAATAATATAATTTTAGGATGACATACGTTTTTTTTCATTTCACATGAATTTAGGGTATTGGCTTTCTTCTTCGCACAGTTTAATCCCAATTGTTTTTCAATACTAGCTGCTGTCTTCAGGGTAATCAGCAAATGAAGACAAGGAAATGTACTGATTGCCAGGGTTATCAAGGAAAATGCAACCCCACAAGAGCAGTCTGCAGACCTTCCCCTGCATCACAATCCCAGTATGTGCTGCACCTGCAGTCACTGTGCCACAGGACAACCACTGCTTTTACTGAGAGGAAAACAACTCATCACTGATCTTCTCAGCAACAGAACTAATGCAAATTTTGCACCTCTCAGGGGCCTAACAGGCATGAATGTGCTTATCTCAAGAATTAAATTACTCAGACGTTAGTCCTACACCAACCATGCAGGCTATATTCTAGTCTCCTCTCTGGATAACTTCAGTAGCCCTCTTTTCACCATTTGATTTTATAATTATCAGTTATTAGTAAAGTATTCTAGTCAATTTATCCAACCTCATCTGTGTCTCCCTTTTGCCTTCATCTCTACAGCAGTGTCTCCCTAGACTGTGGCTCCTTCTCCATCCTTGGCATCCCCCTGTCTCTTGAGTTACCCTCAGCCATCATTAGCATGGAAGAAGTACCAAGGAGAGCAAAATATATTTCTAGATATGGAAAAGAGCTTTTTGTGGGTTTTAGAGGAGAAAAATGGAGATAAAGAGTTCCTCCCCAAAAAATTAAATGCCTGGTTTTGGACATCTGCCCAGTTTGGAACACTTTAAAAAGTCTCCTACTTTCAGTATATACTGGATATTTACCTCCAAAGTCAGGCTTGCTAGATATGAAGTGAGGTATCTGAAATTCTTTGGTTTATGTCTTGTTGAGAAGAAAACTCCAGGCTAGAAGAATGCAGAGTAAGGATAAAGTTTTAACCCTTGAGTGTGACCTCAAAAAATCTTTAGTGTTTCTTATATTAAAATATCAAAAGAAAATTCCAGAGATTGTCCCTTGCCTACAGATAAGATTTGCATTCTTGCAAATGGTATGTATGTCATACATACTACAAAGTCAAATATTGTCAGTTATCTTCATAATTGGATAAAGTAATTTAAAAGTTTTGTGCGTTTTTGTTTTGTTTTGTTTCTTTTTCTTTCCTGCCAGGTACCTTTTTATTAACTCACTATCTTAGGACACTGAAACACTCTTCAGAGAACCCAAAATACAAAAATCTCACTCTTTATAGGTAAAAGACGCGGGAAGAATTTATGCTGAGTCTAGCTCCTTGTGGCCAGTGTCCCGTTACTTAGCAAAGGTACTCTGCAAGAGGAGGGATTGTGCAAGAATTAGAAGAGATAGGATGGTTGATCTACAGTACCACATGGTACCTGAGAACAAGTAGTTGCTGTGCAGCTTACTTACATCTTCAGGTTTTACAACAGCAAGTTCATTGAACACACTACAGCAAATGCATATGTTCCCTTTTTAGAATAAAAATGGGAAAAATAGCATGATCACTGTGTTACTATTTAAATTAGACCAATATCCTGACAGTAATAACTTCTTTACCCAGCAGTGAATGAGGTTTAGAACCAGAACCCAAGCTATTAAATTCAGCGAAGAGAGGTGCACTGCCGCAGGCCAAGATTGCAAAGATTGATTCTGTACAACACTGCAGTGCTAATATCTGGCGATCTGCAGAGATGAAAAGATTTTCTCTCACTCTTGCCCTCCCTTCCCACTTGTTTGTAAAAGTTCACTTCAACACTTTGTAAAAGAATGTTGTTTGCTAAGTCTTAGACAGGCTTTTTGAACTTAAGTGTAAATAGGTACTTCAAGGATCTCAGAAATACTACCCTACTCCCAAGAGTTTCTTGAAGAAATAAATTTTTAGTCCTTGAGAACAAGATGTATTTAGACCCTTTTAACAGAGGTATAATTTCCTTGGGGGGGATACATCATGGCAAAATTATTCAAGCCTCATATCTTGAATAGTTCAACTCAAAGATGGAAAATATGGGCTATGGGACACATTAACATTTTCTGCAGGCCCTGTACGGGCTGAGGGGAATCCTCACTGGACTGCTGCTAAAGTGCAGCTAGAGCTTTCCTCCAGAGCTGCGCTCCACTGCTAGATAGCACATGGAGTCAAAGGTTTCCCTCTATCCACACTGGAATGGTGTGGACAAAGAGAAATTCCTTCCTCCTTTGGTACTCTCCAGGAACCAACTCTTGAAAAGTTAAAATAAAACATGGGACATGTTTCAGAGCATGAATGTCTGTTCCCAAGAGGGATGTTCTTATATTTTCCCTGTGAAAAATACCAAGTTTCTCCTTTACTCCTGTAAATGGAATAAAACCTAGTAAGATGACAGGTCTAGGATCCAATCTTTCCTACCCAGTTTTAAACATCAAGAAAATTGCTATCTTAGCCATTTCTTCTTTTGTTGTCCCTTATTTAATTAAGTAGCAGTCACAGAATCACAGGATCATTCTTGTTGGAAAAGACCTCTAAGATCATTAAGTCCAAACACTAACATAACTCTACCAAGTCCAGTGCTAAACCATGCCCCTGCTCACCACATCTACACTTCTTTTAAACACCTCCAAGTCAACCACCTCCCTGGACAGCCCATTCCTCTATTTAATAACCCTTCCAGTGAAGAAGTTTCTTCTAATATCCAATCTAAAGCTCCCTGGCACAACTTGAGGCCATTTCCTCTTGTTCTGTTCTTTATTACTTGGGAATAGAGACCAACCCCCCACCTGGCTACAATCTCCTTTCAGGTAGTTGTAGAGAGGGATTAGGTCTTCCCTCAGTCTCCTTTTCTTCAGGCTAAACAACTCCAGTTCCCTCACCTGCTTTTCATAAGACTTGTTCTCCAGCCCCTTCAAAAGCTTGGTTGCCCTTCTCTGGACATGCTTCAGCACTTCAGTGTCCTTCTTGTAGTGAGGGGCCCGAAATGGAACACAGTACTCGAGTTGCCTCCTCACCAGTGGGGATGAAAACTAACCAATGGGAATGGCTCTTCTGGGTAACTTCAGTCATTTTATTTTCAGTACTGCAAGATTCACAATGAAAACTCAATTTAAAATAGTGGAGCAATACTGTCCTTATGCAATATAGACAATGGGAGTTAGACAGACATTTCAGACACAAGCAGACAAAGGTAGACATCTGTAAGTTTCCTTCTTTTCTACAGTTTAATTTTATTTCTGTTTTTTAAGATAACCTTCTGACAGCTGTTCTGAAATACATGTTTTAGAAGACCTTGAAAGACCCTCATTTACTACAAATACCACTTTCAAAAACATATTTCTGAGAACAAAACTAAATATTTTAATATGAGCATAATTTCATCTAAATTTTTTTCCATAACCTCTTTAATCTCTATCAAAGACCTCAATTACCTGACACTATTGAAACAAAGTAAGTCTGTTTTTCAAGAGTCAGCAATACCAAAGTCCAAATTCTAGTCAAGTTCAAGTCTAAGAAATACATCCTACCATCAGAAAAATAACTCCCTTTCTTACCATAACTCCAGCAAAGTATTTCTCTCTGATTACTGTCCTGAACTCCTGAGTCTTCTGGATACTTCTGTAGTGATATATGACAAAGCTCATATAAGGCATGACAATATACATTTTTCTTTGTTTGTCTGCAATGAAGCCAAAGTGCCAGAGGGCTGACCAGGGGGTACCCTAAGAGTATTTCTGTTTACCTAATCCCTAATTAGCACATGTGCATTAGAGAAGAGTTATCTGTGCCTGTCAGTTACATTTTTGACACTGACATGAATGGTCTCCGCTGTGTGCAGTGTAATTTGAAAGGTTATGTACTTTTCAGGTCTATGACATGCACACAGTGTACTAGTGTAGGGTTTTTTAATACACATGCCTTGCAGACAAACAGAAAAACCTCCTCAAGGCAGAATGAACACCCAAAGACAACCAGTTGCTAATCAAAGACAAAGTCTAGACAAAGCTAAAAATACTGACTGAAATTCAGCTTTTGCATTGGCCCAGCAGAAGCCAGGATTCACCTTCTGGCAAGCAGCTTCCAGCCTCCAGTTGGGCTGAATACAACTACAGCAATGGTGTTGGGGAAATAGCTTCCCATGGTTGCGATTTCAAACGCCCTGGGTAAAGTTAATCAAGCAAAATACCTTGAAGCTACTTCCACCATGTATTTAAAAGCCTGAGACCTATCTGTTCAGGCTTTGAAATAGGCAATTCCTGTCTGATATTTACTCCAGAAATAAAATGAATGTTAAATGTTTGACTTTCACATTGTTCCAAGTAAGAGGCTGCTGAATATGCAACTCCATCCACTGGTGACATCTATACACATAGCACCACTCTGTAGCAAGAGGAGCTTTTGGTTTGTGTTTGAGGGTTCCAAGTTCAGGGAGTAGAACTTGAAAGCAAGTAAGATTAAGACAACATCATGTCACAATTTCCAACATCTTATAATTAAAAACTGTTCCAATAGAAGCAAGCTTGCCAAAGGAAGGAAAATTAAATTGAAATATTTTTGAGCCAAACATTTTAGATAAGCAGCATACAATAAAAGTCTCCTTCCTGAGGGAAAATACGTCACTACTATTTCAAAAGCATGTGAAATATTCATGATGCTGCCTTGAAAAACAGTATTTACATGAACAGTTGCAGAATATAAATGCTGCATTAATGAACCTAGGTAGTGCTACCAACTCTGCAAATATCACAGATGCAAACTTAAGAAAAATAAACCTAAACGTAAGTATGTTACCAAAATGTTAATACACAAGGCTATGGAGGAAAAAACTTAACAGGAAGGAGTTGGCTTTTTTAAATCACATTTTCGCTCCATATTTTGTTTTTTCATAACACCACTTACTAAATGGTTGTCTGGTTTTGGGTAAACGTTTGAGCAATAGGCAGTGTTCAGCTTCAGTGTCCTACAGTTTATCTTAATACATTATTACCAAGAATATGCAGATTAAATGTCCTTACTTGTTTGTCTTTTCTGTGCTGGCAGTTAAAGCATATAATTACCAATTCATCTGTGCTTCTATTTGACATTTAAAGCCAAAGCAGCTCTGGCAGTAATTTCCATAAACCTTGGAAGATTTACTTACATATTTCCTGTCCTTAATTTTTCATATTGTAGCTTACTACTTCCCCTCTATACCCCAGAGCTTTCTGTCATTGAAACTATAGATAAACTTTCCTGCTTCTGCCTGATGGGCAGGTTTAGTGCATGAATTAGTGCATATGCAGTTTATAATTAAAGTATATTACCACTGCCACGTTCAACCTAGGCAATTAAGGAATCTCAGTTTGTGTGCTTCTAGATCTAGTTAGTCATTCACTGGGTTTTGCAGAATTAAAATACCAGTTTCATGTTGTTACTGCAGGTACTGCAAATGCACTAAGGACTATTTTTATTTTATTATTATTTATTAATTATTCTCTTTCTTTGAAGACAGACATCACAATCACTTGATTGTGATGCAACTTATCCAGCTGATTTGACAGCTCATCTACATTCATATCATCCCCAATTAAACTCAAATATATTGTTACACCATCTATTTAAGTGGATATATGCTGTAGCACACCACACAGCCATACAGGATTTGAGTGCTGCAGCCTGCAGGAATTCATACAAACTGGCCTAAGCTAGGAAAATCCAGTTGGTATACCCTGTCCTAAGAAGAACACTCTTTGCTGTCACATATAAACTGAGGCTGTGGAAACTGTTTCTCCTTTTGTCAGCCT
>NW_009954185.1:10349356-10384118 GCF_000747805.2 Chaetura pelagica | reverse complement strand
TGCTGAAACAAAAAGAATTGTTATTCCTCTCTCTCTCTCTAAAAGCTTCACAGCATCTTCCTGTGCCCCTGCTCCTAGCCCAGAGTGGCAAGCACATGCTGTTCTCTCCTTTCATTCCCTGTCCAACTGCCTGCAGAATTTGTTTGGTTTTATCAAGTCTAACAAATGGACACTGTCTGCAAAATATAAGGTAGCTATTTATCTAGAAATCAAGGGGGGGGCGGGGGAAGGGGAAGTCATAAAGCTTGTCCTGATTTGGCTTCATGGCTGGATCCTCAAAACTTACAGACTTGTCTGTCAGTCTGTGCTCTTGGCTGAAGTGGATTGCCATCACTTGCTCTGCTTGCCCCTGTTGAGAGACTGCCCCTTAGCCTTGAGTCACTATCCCTGCTTTAGTGTCACATCAGGCCCCCAGCTTGCCTTCCCTTATGGAGCGGTGCCCACCAGTGCTGCTCCCCAATAGTCCCCAGGCTAATACCCATTACAAGTGCTCAAAAGATATTCTATGAAGTATAGAGGTTCAAGGAAAATCAGAAAAGTAGCCTGAGCAGAACATTTCTACTGGAAGGAAACCCACTGTACTTTCTCCCCTTGAAAACACGAGCCCTTATTGCACAGTCACAGTGGTGAGTCACAGTGACCTGCTAAAACCCTCGCTGTGATTCTTGGAAATGGGGGGAAAGGATCAGGGACAGTGGAAACTTCCCACTTAACAGCAGGGTCCAGGTGGGAAGTGGCAGGACAATGTGGAACAGATGTTCTGAAAGTAGCTGACTGTTCAACTGTTGTGTGTCACTGTTATGACACAACTACCAGTCTTACACTTTTAAATTTACACAATGTGAAATTAAAAAGCCCATTGGATTATTTTGCTTTTTGAAGAATTCAAGACAATCATAGTCATAATTTCTTCACTACCTGCCTCTTCTTCAGTTATTCCTGTGCTTCAATGAAAATAAGATTGTACATTTTATCCATGTTGTTCCCTAAGTGATCTCACAATATCATATTTTATTTAAATGATTTATAGAATAAAATTGTTATACACAAAAGTCTTGCTGCATTAAATTATGATCTTTTCACTGATGCACAGGGAATTAATCTTACTAGCTGGCATGATAAAAATTCCATGAGAGTCCTTCAACCATCCTTCTGACTTTTGTGATGAGCATCTGTATCAGGAGAACAGGGGAAAAAAGAAAAGTGAAATATCTTTTTCTGTAAGTATTTAACATTGTAGCTTGCACTTGCTGCTACTTAAGGAATACAGAAAGAAATAATTAAAGTCATGCTAACATACTGATGCAAATACAAACCTAGTCTAATAAGTTATTAAAAAAATATAAACATAAATAACAGCTTCTGTTAACCCATAAGAATGATTGGTAATTTCATTTTAGTTAAATGTCAGTGTGAAAACTCAGTCTGAATGTATCATATTACCTCTTCTGATGATAAGGAAAAAACAATGGAAGTGACTGAACAGTTTGGGGTTTTTTTTATATTCTCTTGTCATGCAAGATATCAAACCAGCTGGCTTTCTGATTAGCACTGACTTCTTCTGGCATTAAAAAGACCCAAGGTTAATTCTTTTCACACAAGTCAGTGTTATCAGCAGTGTGTAATACAGAGAATATAAAATACATTAAAGCCACTGCTTACCAAAATTCTTGAGTCCCTCTTAGCTGTCCTATCAGGAGACAGAGATGCACACTTGGATATCACCAGTACCCAAGAAGGAATTCCGTTCATACCATCTCACTAAGCTTTTTAGCATCCTTGCTTATACTTCCATGAGAAGGATGAGGGAGAAGAGCTCAATTGCTCTCAAGTTAATGAGGCAGAAAAATAACGTCCCAGTAAAAATCTCTGAGGAGAACAAAGTGGGGATTAACCACACAAGCCACCTCACAGACCCAATCTGCAGTTTTAATCTTGGTCTGCACTACAGCATTTCCAGAGAGATGGTTCTTTCCACTGCAAGTACTGCAGATGTTGGACAACATCGGAGAAGTCTGCCAGATGTTCCTTTGGCCATCTCTCTTTCAGGTATTTATACACATGGATTGCACATGGCAACCAATCCAGGAAAAAAAGAGAGCAAGAGGCTGCAAAAGAATACAGTAAAAATGTAAGCAAGACAAGCAATAAGAAATCTTTATTTTCAATCAAAACCCTCTAAAGTATCCTGGCTTCTGCATGAGGTTTATCTCATACCATCTTCCATAACAGTAAATGCCTTGTTGGGATAGAAGAGTAATGTAACATCAAAATAAAAGAAAGAGGGACCAGGCTATAAAACAGGTATAACACATAAAAAGATACAACACTTGGCAATCTGACCTCAGCATCAAAGGATAACCTTTTAAAGCTTTTCTTAGTGCCTTTACCTCTTCAAAGACAGCATGAATTGTATATACTGTAAGTCTTTTATTTTTCTTTTAGAGCTACTTTCCAGAATAATTTAAACTTTCTGGTTTACTTAAAAAAGAAAGACACAAAAAACGCACAACCCCTCCCCCCAACAGCTCCCCTCCCATACATGTTTTTCAGGAACAGAAAGAGATTTGAAGATATAAGTTGTTGTTAAACAAAATGTTGATTTGATAATGAAGTTCCAAAGGAATATTTAATTTTCTGAAGTTATGCGATTTTTTAATAAAACATAATGTTGGAAATAGTAAGTGTTGAATGAATGTGTGGCTCGCACGACAGAATCTGCAGCACTCCTGTTGTTCTTTAATATGTTTAGAAATTGCTAATGACCAAGTTAATAACTTACTAAAGTAAACAAAACATTTAATATTTATTATTACTATTTTCTAAAAACCAAGAAGATAACGGTCTTTATTTCATCCAATCAACTGCTGACTTCTGTGAAAAACATTTATTTTTCTATGAAGAAAGAGGTCATTAATATTTAAACTTACCAATTCTAAAATAAAATAACTTTCAAGGAACAGACTAATAAAAAGGTCTGTTAAAATATTCTTTGGAAGCATCTAGCAAATATACATATGGAATATGCCTTAAGCAAAAATTCAAACAGAACTTAATGGATTACATGAAGTATTAAAGTTATGAGTAAGAAATCAGGAGGGAAAAATTAGCAATGTGTGTTTTGAGTTAGAAAAAAGTGCTTTGTGTATGTAAGAACATTTGCACAAGATCAGACTGAAGACCGTCTAGCTGTATTATCTCCCAGCAAAAAGCATCATACCAGTAAAAAGTATCATATTAGGGAAGGATTGTAAGATAAAGGTAAAGAATAAAGTTATCTTCTTCCCAACTGTCAGTGTATTCTGATGTCTAATTCTTGTGTCCATGTCTCTAAAAGATTCTTGGAATGGTGAAATTAAAAACAATGAAAACTACCTATAGGAGCTTTTTCTTTTCTAGTGGAGAAAATAGACTGTTAAAGATGCAGGCCCCTTAATTTTTCAGCAGCCTGTCTCATCTGAAAAGGCCTTCCATCTATTTCTCCTACATATACTTGTTGCAAAACGACTACTGAACATGTTTAAAACAAAATCAAAGACAAAGAAAGTTCTGTCATATCTAAAACAAAGGAGTTCAGAGCAGAAAGCATTTCTATATTGGGAAAAAAAATCCCCAGCTCAAAAATGTAAAAAAACCCCAACCCTGTGTTACAGATGGGCTGGTAGCGTTGCCTGCATAATTTCCCTTTAAGATCTTCTTTTCAGATTCTCACAGATGAACCAGCATTAAAATGTTAATATTTGTAGAGTAACTGCAGTGAGAGAAAAGCTAATGAGGGGTGGCTGCATTTGGCTCTTCAGGTTGATAACCAGATTGCTGAAACTTGTAACCAGACAAGTTTCTTTGGGCGTAATGTCTCATTATCTTAAACATTCATTATCAATAGATTTCTATTTTCCTCTTAAAAAGGTTCAGCTAAAACGAAGTCAGATCTTTCAGAAGGAAATATTTGTTGTTTTGACAGATCTTTCAAAATGTACTGTCCTGTAACTAAACTGCTGGTTTTAGTCTGCTGTTTCAGATATTAGGTAATATATACTTTGATTGTGCATTTGTCCCTTGCCTTCAGTGAAATTTTCTTCTCTTTTATTAAAAGGGGGTCCTTCTGCTATAGTATTTAAGGGGGAAAAAGACCTCCATCTTACTTAACTTCATTTAAAAAACTAAATAATGTATTACAACCTGTATACTGCACTTCACTTTTAAGGATAGATACAGATCTGCTCAAAGTATCTCACAGCATTCTTTCCCTTTAGCAAGCATTAATCTGTACTGCTAATGACAGCTCTGGTAATTCTAGAATAGCCAAGTAGGCACCTCCAAGAAAATCCTTTCCTTGCCCTTTTTATTTTTTTTTCCTTAACAAGCTCTATCAGAGCATTCAGGTAAGACTGATACTTGCAACACTCAGAAGGGCTGAACAGCACGTTCAGGCACATGAAGCCTGTACCCTGCTTCAGTTGTACTGCCAAATGCCTTTCCTGGGTGACCTCCCAGGTGGCTACAGTGTGTGGTGACCCCCTTGGAAAGAGCTGACAGCTTATTTCCTGACATCCAGTACAATGCCCCAGCTGAAAACACATGCACCATGGTGAGAGGTCCAAAAGTTTTATTACCTTCTGAAAAGGGTAAAAGACAAGCATTGGAAGCACTGGTACTGATATTCTGTGCTAAGACAAAGACAATCATTCATAGATCTGCTCTACAGTAGCCATCCACTTCAGTGATCACAAGATCACTTGTGTATTTGCATGTTTCCAGTGAAAAATCACCCTGGAGTGGGAGACCAACATAAACTTCAACCTTCAGATACAAAACAAGCAGTGTAATGAAGTCTGGGAGACTCACAGTGGCCTCTGCGATAGAGAACATACTCCTTTTAGTGCTGCTGACATCTCAAAATGAGGTCCTGAGGCTCTTTACCCCCAAGGGAGCAAACAAATGTAAAGTATATAAAGCTTTTTGCTGTACCTTATCAGAATCTCACAGAATCAGACCCAAGACATCACACCACAGTCAGTATTTATAATACTTTGACAGAGAAATTTCCAGACTAAAGCAACACCCAAAAGAAGATTAACAATTGGGATACCAAGGTCTTCAGTTAACCCTTCGTGAAGATTCAGCTGTTTGAAGGTACTTCATACTGCTTCTGTGGAAGTGATCTTATATCTATTATACATATGTATATAAATATACAGAATACATAGATACAGATAAATATACAGAATATATGATTTCATGTTGTGATTTTTAGTTTTTTTAACTAAAAATTGCATTTTTCTTCAGGCCATTGAGAGATGTGTGATTTTCATAAGTGAAACAGGCTCTTCTGAACATCATTACTCTTGTAGAATTACCTGTAGCTAGAGAGAGAGAGGGAGACCAGAGGGGCCTGAGGATCCCAATACTGCTTTCTTGAGCTATGCTTACATACCCTTTTAGTAAAACTGAACCTGTCTCATGTGCCCCATACCTCCAAACTGACCATGGGAACTTAGGAGGAGTAACTCATGAGACTCATGATTTCTTAATGGACTGCACTGATGATTAGGTTGGAAATAAAAAAGGAACTGTGCTCTCACTTACTTCTGTGCCATGAGAGCTTTAGGAATCAGTGACAGCTCTGCTAAATTGGATTTAATACTGTTATTTCATCAGGCAACTAAACAAAGTCATGGGCGAAAGGCGTCTTTGAAGTGTACTCTAGCAAGTCTTCTGCCAGTTTCTTACTCACATAATTAGACCTGTTGATACAAGCAACCAAGTGGAAATGGCTTTGCAAGAAGTGTTAACATAACTTCTTGCTTTTCCTATACATGTGAGTTCGTACAAAAGGAGCTTGCGTCTAATTTTTTCCTACCTACTCGTATTTTCCGACAACTGGTATTAGGCTCTCTGGCTACTTACTTAATTGGACAAATGGACAGAAAGAAGAGTCAGTTCTCCTTTGCACTGCATTTGGTATAATGACATGCTTAGGTGAATACTAGGTACAAATCCTCACCAGAACAGATCAATGAGCTGCTTTCCCTCAAACCACTTAGAGGAAATAGTCACAAAAAGATGCAAGTAATAGATGATCTGACTGGAAGTCTGCAAAATTGTCTAAGACTTAATGGAGGTTTCCCTTTACAGTGATGAGTAAAACAAAAGCCAGAGTTTTTAGAATCATCAGGGCTGTCAGTGAAAATACTTCTCAGTGTTATGAATCCTTACTAAAATGTTCATGTTACTACTGTGGAATTGTTAGTTTCTGCTGGTTGAGACAGTCAGATAAAGGGAACCAGAAATAAAACTTATGATCAAAACACATCCAGCATCCCAACTGATGAGCACTTAGCTGAAGAAATTTTCCAAGAACAGGAATATGATCAGGTTTTTTATTCACTGATTCAAGTAAGTGCAGTACTATGCTTTGTCTACAAATATGTTTCACAAATTAAAAAAATATATACTCATCATAGAGGCTATATTACTTATTATATGAATGTCCAAATTAATTCTAAAGCTCAGTTCCCCACTATCTCAAAAGGACATTGAGAGGTATCAGTATGTCACAGAAATTTCCCCAGGTAGTTTCTGCAAATGGAGGTTTGTTCAAGTTACCTTTTTTATTTTTAGACCTACCTATCAAACATTAAAGAAACCTAGACGACCATATCTAGTCCAGCTAAGATTGCTACAACACAATTCCTTTGAAAAACCTGATGATTTCAAGCATAAATCTGTTGTTAGTGAACATTTCAACTTACAGAATACGCCTCCACAGAGAATCAGTCTGCTAGATTGTTTCATTCTGCAAAAAGTTTCTCATTTCCACTGCCTTGGCATTTCACTACTAAGCAATTACTGTGGGTGCAAAATGTGCTGCCTTGCTCTCTATGTCCACGTTTGAATGGGCAAAAATAAAATAAATATTCTGAAACACACTTAATTCCCAGTTGTATCACCACATTTCTTTAAGGGATAATTTCTTAGATGTGCTTCAGCTGCCTACTTAGCAATGTCATCCCTTTCTATTATCCATGTTTCCAATGTAACTCGGTTTGGCCTTTTTTTTTACTTTTGATGAACTGGAAAATCTCTTAAGTATGTATGTACACACTATGCATACTTAGGACTATTTCTAATTTTTAATTATGATTTATATATAATTTTTTTCCCAATGTTTTAATTTGCTAACTAATAAAAGAAGCAAACTTAAAGTAGTCATCAAAATATGGTCCAGTGTTAACTATCAGGAGATGCACATAAATTCTGAAATCATAAAGCTCTTAAGTACTAATATTGTTCAGCCCTGCAAGCAGTGGGATTTAATTAAATTTCACTGTTAAACATTTGCATTTACCAATGTGTCATTTAAAAACATTAGTTAGCATAATTATATCTTAAACATGCTACTGATTCAAAGGTAAGGTATGTTGTTTGGGTTTGTTTTTTTAAATGAGACAGAAGTCAAGGGCAGATGCCTGGCAGTAAAATCAGAAACTTTTAACAACTCCACCTCCACTTTCTGAATGTCATGAAAAATAATTAAAAAAGAAAATAACCACCACCTATTATAAGTGTCTACTTCCCTGAAAGAAACAAAATTCATATGTCAAAACCATGCCTTGTGAATACCATAGTGTGGGGATTTTTTAAAGGGACTCCAGTCCAAGCTCAACAGCACACTGCATTTGCAGGAACTGCAATACTTTAATACGAGTCTGTAAAATACCCTTCGTCTTGATGCTTTTGAAGTCCAGAGAGGCACAGGCCTTCATACAAGGAGAATGAACCCAAAACTGTCACCCTGCAAGCTTGGAGCCTTCTGCAGACAGCAGCTCTCAGTAACTCAAGGTGCTCGTGCCCCCATTTTGCTAAGCACAAGCAGCACAGCAACCAAGCTGCTTTTGCAAAGGGGTGACAACAATGAAACAGGAGAATGTAAGAAGCAGCTCCTCTCCCCAGGACAGTTCTCACTGTTGCTTTTCTGTTACTGTGAAATTAGGAATAAAGAGACAGGTGAAGCTAATGAGCAAGAAAGACGGTACCAATCTCATTATTAAAATCCTGCAGTCAAGAGTAATCACCACAACAGGCCAGTACTGCCTAAAAGACCACCTGCAGAAGAGTCACGGAATAGCTAAAGGGAAGCAAGACTGCCTTGCTGAAGTGCATTGAGCTCCTCCCTCTTCCCCCTGCCCTGTTTTAAGCAAACTTGGCACAGATGACTGAGACAAAGCTTAGTGAGTATATGGCACCTGAAGCATTGTAGTTGGTTTCCTACTGGCACACAAGGCTGGGGAGTCTGTCACCTGAACATGCAAGTCAGCTGGAGAGCGGCTGTTCCTGCCTCTCTCTTGCCCTTTTCCCAGCACAGAAGGGAAGGATTAATAAGCCTATGACACCTGCTTGTGGATGACAGAGTGGGATCACATTCCAAGTTATTTTCTAACGTGAATCAAAAGTAACTACTTTTTCCAGGAGAAATTTACAGATGCTTTGGTTGATTTTATGAGCTCCACCTTGGGAAGAGCCAGAAGCTATCTTGGACCCAAGTGTATTCGAAAGGGGAAGATGCAAACAACACTTCACAGAATCAGGTTGGTAACTATTCAGTTATTATGATAAACAATATTTGAAATACCTGTAGAGATCTAATTTAGTTAATGTCACTAATTAGATGTAAATGCACTTCCTGAGTTATATAGAGTGGCATTGCCTTGGCTAATAGTTGCTTCCTGGATATGCATTATGAAAAACGATGTTAGTTAACACTAACTGAGCATATATAATGTAATTAAAATGAAGAACACATTTTAGAGAATACAAACTCCTTTGAACTGATTTACTATTGAGGGGAAGGAACCATTAAGTGTTAAAACCATAGTTTTGAAAATTCCAAATTCAGGTTATGGAATTTTTTTTTCTAAAGCCAGTTTTGTAGTGATTTTTAAGTGGCTTATTTTCTGCGACTGTGCAGCAGCAGTGAAATGTAATTAAAGAGAAGTCACAGAGGAAGAACTGAAGTTTACCAAGAGAAAAAATATTATTACCTGAGTCTTTCTGCAAGATTATGACTATGGAGAAAATATTTTTACTGCCTTGTACAGCACTCAGTAATTTCTAATAAATAAAATTCACTAAGCCTTTTAATTACTAACTCAACTCTGCACAAGTTCAAATGTATCTTCGCATGTACCCCCAATTTTTAAATCAAAATTTAAAAATAAAAACTTTATCAGGTACAAAGATGAAAGTAAAACTCAGGTAACAATGAGAAATTAAGCTTGGAATGTTCAGATTAAATTTAATTCTTGGGCTTTTTGAAAAGCTGCATCTAATTTGATGTGTATCGAAGCCATGAAAGTTTCAGTTTGACTCACTGAAAAAAAAAGTTTTGCTTGTTTCTTAATAGAAAACTTCCAGAAATTAAATCTGTTTTATAGCAGCAACAAGAGAGAGTATTCTTTCCGGAAATGAGGAACAACCAAAATTGAAAAACCACTGCACATCAGGAATCAGTTTTAATTGAATGCTGCTGAAGATAGGATCATTGCCAGTAAGCATCTCTGCATGCATTGAGGCAAATTTCAAGAAAAGCACTCACAAATAGAACATGCCAAACAATTGCTAATACACTCCAGCAGCAGAGCATAAAATTGCACAAAGTAGATTTAGACAGTATTTCAGGAGATGGATAAAGGAGCATTATCTGGGAAGAGGGAACACGCATTAGTCAATCTAGATGATACTTGAAAGTGCTTGCACCAAAACTTGGCATTGTTTTATACATGGTGATTAGTTGACTCTTTGTTAGCAGCTTTCCTTCCTATGGAAGCTTCAGTAAACAGTGCTTGAGAAATTAATTTCACTACTCTTACCCATGTATTTTCAAGTAGATTGATTCAAAAGAACCTGAAATCCAGTTCCCTGCCAAGACAAAAAGCCTGCATATTGAGAAATGTTGCCTTAGTCTAAACACAGAAGGCATGTCTTTCTCCCAGTGAAATCAACTGAAATAACACATGATTTTTGTAGTGTAATGAAAATAAGCATTTGCCTCAAGAAATGTTTTTGCTGTCTTCTTTAACACCATCTGAAAGCAACTATTTTTCAGTCTTAGTAATTTTTATGACATTTTTCTCTTAAATAAATTTTAGTTCAAAGTTCTCTTCAGCCCTGCAGTAGAATACACTAAAATGCTGGTACAGCCTAGGAGTCCCTGACATTATCATCATCACTATCATTATTATTATTATTATTATTCTTTCCCAAACAGTAGTTTTATATTCTCAAGACCTGAAGCTGTACTTCTTGGAGTAAGCAGATTGATACAGTACATTCAAAGCTGAAGAGACCTCTCATTTTCAAAGACTTCTGTTCCAAGGCTAATCCAATATATCAGAAAAATAATCAAGACAAAAGCCAGTGTGGAGTCCTGACTGGAAATAATAATTACCAAAAAAATCAAAATGCTGAATTTTTACTGCCCATGTTAATAATGTTATCCAGTGCATTATAATTTAAATTATGTCAGCAGGGTGAAATTGTACATTGTATTGAATTGAAAAATAAATTCCTAAGTCTTTTTTTTTTTCTTCTTTTACTGTATCCAGAAGGAAAACATATATGTGAATCAAATGTGTCTTCCTGTTACTCAGAAGTTTCAAGGACTCAACACATTTCTAAGACAACACAAGTTCAAAAAAAAATCACTAAATAAGTTCACAAAGTATGACATATAAAATATTCACCAACATTGCTCTACTAGCCCTGCAGCATTTCTTAGTGTGCTTCTACAAGAAAGAATCTAGAGGAATTACATTACAGGAGGCAAAAGGTGGTGGAATGATAGGGGACCTGTCTAAAGAAACAACAGTTTTAAGTGGCTTTGTCACTTGCTTTCTGCCTGAATTTTGACATAACATTTCACAGCATTTCACAGCTGCTGCCTCTGAGGATGGACCCGCCAACAGGTTGCAGACTGCTCACATCCATAAGCCTAAATTCACTTTGCCTGCAAAAAGTGATGGCTGCAGCAAATGTTCCTATTGCCTGTTTTCCCTGAATAGTGCCTGGGTGCTGTCTGGGATATTGGTAGCTGATGGGAATCAAGACCATGCTGGGAAACGCGCTAACAAATAAACAGTGTGGATGGTCACAGGCCAGTGCGTTAACATCTCTCTTAGCTCTACTTTAATCACTAAAACAGTTGCAGGAGTTTAGTTGATGAGCTTTGCATCCATGTTGTGTTGAATTTAACAACTGATCGTGGGGCTTCCAATCTTGGAATAACTGAACAGTGGTGGTAAGGAGATAATAGAGATGCAAATCCAATTCAAATTACTGAATTAAAATATTGCTGAATAGACAATTGTTTGATATCTGTACTGATATGGCTTTTAACTATATCCTTTTTCCTTTTCAAACTTAGTTTGTCAGTTTTCCACAATCCCCACTTACACTTTTCTAAGAGCCAAACATTGTCACTTCCAGGCTTTTGAACAAGGAGTGAGACACAAAGAACTTGTACTACAGATTTAGGACCACTTAAAGAATGTGTTGTTTTTTTTAAATCCTCTCCATTTCATAAAAGAATCTGAATTTTAAAAATCTACTGATCATGTGCAGAGGTATGACAGAAATAACTTTTAATTTAGCTAGATATACTACTTGTTAATCTGTGCAGAAAGGGAAGAAATTAAGACTCTTCATTTTTAAAGTAACATGTTAATGTAAGCATCACAGCTAACAGGACTTGCAGAATATCACGCCACTGGTCACAATACCCAAAAACATTTTCTTTTAAACCTGAAGGAAAATTGCAGTAGGAATATAAAGGTGGAAAACAAATACACATCTGAAAATATGTATTTGCAGTTCAGTTTTCCCCTTCGGAGAAGACCTTCTGTCCTTGGCTAAATATGACTCAAATCCTTGTTGACTTTTGTTAGTTAGAATCAGAATCCTCCCTGCCATGGGGAAGCGCATCTTTCACTAGATCATGTTTCTTAAAGCAGTGACCACTCTGACCTTGAATGCTTGCACTGATGGGGCATCCACACCTTCTCTGGACAACCCGGTCCAGTGTGTCACCCCCCTTATAAATAATTTCTTCCTTACCTCCAATCTAAATCTGTCTAAATGGTTTAAAATCATTGCCCATTGTCCTGTCACTACAGATTAAACTCTCTCCATCTTGCTTTTAAGTCCCCTTGAATTATTGAAAACTACAATAAGGTCGCCCCAGAGCCTTCTCTCCTCCAGGCTGAACACCACCAACTCTTTCAGCCTGTTTTCATAGAAGAGGTGCTCCAGCCCTCTGGTCGTCTTTGTCGCCCTCCTCTGGACTCCCTCCAACAGCTCTATGTCCTTCTTTTGTTGGGGGCTCCTGACCTGTACACAGTATTGCAGGTGGGGTCTCACAGTTCCAGCTCACTGGCAGAATAGAAGGGTGAGAATTAAAGAATGGGTAACTTAGAGTATGATTTTCTTGTGCTGGAGATGCCAGAACTAGATGCAGTGCTCCAGATGGGGTCTCATAAGATCTACTTGGTTCAGAATTATTCATAAGTCAGTATTCTTGGCTCTGGTATAAGAATCATATTAACAGAAAAAATACAATAATATACTCTTCAGGAAGTCTGGATTGTGGCTGGATTTAACATTACCATTGAGTAAATACAGGTTTTTCTCTGATACCTGGCAGAAAGTTCCTTGTTTAGGTGGAAGGCAAGAAAATGTGCAATCCCTCTCCCTAAAATCTGCCTTTCATAATTTATTCAGCAAAAGAAAGCTAAATATTCAAACAGAAAAGGTGTTACCACAGTAATAGGTCCTCTCTTTCCTCTCCCAATTATTGTTTCCTCCAAATAATAGATCTATGGAGATGAAAAACAGAACAACAACAACCAAACAAAAAAACAAACAAAAAACAAAAAAAAAAAAAACAAGAAGAAGCAAAATCAACCCACACCTTTAAAAGGTCTGTATCTAAAATGCTGGTATTTGAAAATGTAATTTCTGTATTTATGGGGGTAGAGGGAGGTGATGAAAGGTTGGATATGAACAATATTGACCAGAGTACTTGTTGACTCTTAGAACTGCCAAAATACAGCAGAACTTCCCAAGGCTGTGCAGCAACCACTAGTACAATTAGCCATGGCAAGACATGGAAGTGTAAGATAGAGTGAAAAAGGAGGAGATGCTTGGGGTTTCCCTGCTCTGCAGGTTTGGGGGAGAGCTTGCAGCCTTCTTAGCAGAGAGCAGGGAACTACATTCACTTATTTTTCTTTGTATTCCCAAGTGAAAGATTTGCTAAGCTGCTTGCTAGGATTATAATTATATTCCTGTCATGTATTTTTTTGTGATAACTCTCATTAGAAAAAAGATGTCACCCGAGTCATCTTTTCCCTAGTTAGTTTATACATCTTGTAGTACTGCAAAGATGACTGGAATGTAAGTATTACTCAAAATAATTAAATTTACATTAAATCACTTTAAGGACTCCTTTAGCCACAACAATCACACAGGATATAATCCTTACTTTAATTTTTTTATTTTATTTTTTTTTTATTTGAAGATCTGACCTGTTAGTGACATGAGAGAGGAACAAAAATGTTTAAAACTCTTGTATGCAAGTTCTGAACCTCAGAATATTTCATAACATAGTTTTCTGTAATTTAAAATGTTTCCTGAAGAAGAGGTAGTGCACAAAAGATTCCCTCCTTTGCATAAATGAGAAAGCTTGAGGGCTGGGGGAAATGTGAGGGAGGGAGAGGACAGAAATTTTATTTGTGACTTAGCAGGGTCTGACTTTAATCTTTATACAAGTGCTTGAAAAAATTCTATAGCAGCTTATTAACATCACAGAGATACATGAAATCCTCCTCCATAGCAGGTTTAACAGCAGCTCTTACTGTACATTCAATGTTGAAACTTGACAGCTGAAGCTCAAAACCTCCCTGTTTTATTTTCTCCACTAATACCAGTAGTGCCTATCGTAGCGTAAATAGCTAGTCAGTTAAAATTATATTTTTTAAAATAGAAGAATAGAGCATCAGTTTTTAAAATCCAGTAATTAATGTAGTAAACCCACTTGGATGTCCTAATCCCAATTCCATTTTTATTAGCAAAAGCTGTTCTGCAAATACATGGGTATCTGTTGCTTTTATTTCTCATTTGCTTCAATTATTGTGTAAGATCAGTGGTCTTATCAATGAATACCACAGTGAAGAAGGATTAATAGTGTCCCTAACTATCTAGGGCTTTTGTAATTGAGATCCCATCTCCTTGAAGTCAGGAGACTCTGTTTTGTAATCCTGTGTCAGATATGCAACCAAGTGAAACAGTAAGAGAACCTGCATGAAGCTAAATAACACACAATGTATGCAGGACTGAGAGAAAGCGTATAAAGTACTTTAATCTTTTAAGAGATAAGCAGACATTAAAAAAAAAAAAAAAAAAAAAAAGTGGAAATACTATATTTATGTAATAGTGTTAATAACGTATTAATTTTTTTTTATTAAATTATTGTTGTTCAGATACAGATCTACATGAATGAGTAGGTATCCTTGCCTCAATTCTGCAATTTACAATGCATGACCCTTCTTCCACATTAGTCCCCAGAGGTACTAAGACTGCCCATGCATTTTACATGTAGGTCAGAGAGGCAGTTAGTGTTTTTCCAAAAAGAATATTCTCTGTATTTGCCTCAAGAAGCTCCTCTGAAGAGAAATTTTTATTTCTTATGTCTTCTAAAATTTCAACAAGATCCATTTTATCTACATTAAATAACTAAATTATTTTGATCTAGTTTATTTTAAATACAATTCAATAAAATTGTCTCAGCTAGTCTGCAAATTAAATGACGCGGCTAGCTGGCTGGCAACAGAAAAGAAAGAACTTCATCTTCCAGGCTACTAAACTATCTATGTTTACCCAGAGTCGCTATATGGCCCCAGCACTACAAAAGGAGCCAGTTTCCTGAAAACTCATGTATATCTGAGCCACAAGCAACATCACCAGCCTCTGGAAAATTGGTGCTCTTACACACGTTTTGTAAGGAGCCCTAGCTCATGGCTTGTGGATGGCGTTGGTTCAGCTGCAGAGCTCGTTCTGCATCCTTAAAAAGGATGGTCTTAATAAGCAAGTTTCAGCACATCTGAGAGGGATTTTCTAAATCCAACATGTACATAAATGAACTCAAGTGATTTTTAGAAACTATATTAATTTATGTTTAAAAGTCTATCTGGAATGAACCAAAGAAATAACATGATCTAGATCCTTTTAGGCATCAGAGAAGCTGATTCATGATGTATTTCCCCTCTCACCAGTAACTCATACCTCTTTTGAGCAAGCTATGCCTTGCCCTTTCCCAGAAATATTGATCAAAAATATTTAACTTTCAGGAGTTTGTCTCTGACATTATAAATGTTGATGTGATTTCTACAAATTCTCAGTTGGAGAAGCATTATTAGTAGTCTGTTCCGGATCTTTATTTGTCTCTTCACTGAGTAAAAAGTGGAGAGTTGCAGAGGGTTACTAAGAAGTATAATAATGAATGTGTTCCTTCCACGTGCTGCTTGCTGTAAAAAGTGTATCTGAAATCAAGACCACCCTTTCTACACTTCTTTCAACTTGGATGACATTATTCCTGATTTACACTTGTAAGTAAAGAAAAACAGACTGTGTATGAAGAGTCTTTCCAAATTCTTCACATGAATTGACTTAATTCAGCATGGTTTAGGGCAATAAATAAGTCAGGCTATGTGTTCACAGTGAACTATTCTTGTTTAAAAAGAATTGATTGTACTTATCTTCAAATAGATTAAGGAAAATAAAATGGCAATGTTTTGGGTTTTTTTCTCTTTAAATACAGCAATGGGAAAAAAAAGTCAAACTCCTACTGTGTGAAAAACAAACATCAATAGCCTTTGGAAGTGTTTTTTTTATTATTTCCATAATTATAATTCACTTTCTATGACCAACTCTTTCAAAGAGACTAAACAAGTCTGACAATGAATCTACAGTCTGCTTTCCTAAATATATTTTCTTTTTTTTTTTTCTTGCTCAAAGCAATATTAATTCTGTATTTCTACTTTAATAAATAAGGAAAGATTGCAAAATATAGAAGAGCTAAATAAGACCATAATAACATGTTCTTATTTCTTACACAAATTTTAATTTTTTTAAATGGCTTTATAAAAAATGGAAAATACTAGGTTTTTAATAGTGCTGTTTATTATGTTTCTTCGTATGAAAAACATGTCTGTGCATATGTGTCAGATAGGTACTTAATATGAGAAAAAACATTCATTTGCTTATGCCTGTAAAATTCACTGTATGTCAAATAAACTCATTAACTTTTATTGATATTTTGGCACTAACTGTGCTCAAACACACCTTCCTTCAGAATACAACTCCAAGAACTAAAGCAACCAACTCTTCAGTAGGGAGACTGATGATGTTATTTCTAAATTGGGAAATTAACACATGGATATGAAATTTCTTGACTAATTCCTGATAATGGATAATTCCTGGTATTGTTGGCCTCATCTGACTTTCATTTCACCCTCTCATTTTTCTGCTGCCTACCAGAAGCAACTCAAAGAGGGAATCACTTGAAGTTTTAAATGGCTACGTCAGAGACAGGTGCTTGGAATCCAGTAAAAATTACCAACGTCCTTTAAAGGTCAGTATTTTATATCTGCACATAGCAGCTTGTAATAATTAAATGAGCCTTATTTCAAGATGCTGGTTTAATGAGAATGTGCAAATTAACAGTCAGTTAGAAAAACATTCTCTCCGTCTTTTTATTACCTTGACTCCTAACTGTTTGATATTTCTATTGTAAATTAACACTGAATGTATTTTTTCAACAAAAATTGATCCACTTTAATTTTCTAAACTTCAGGATGAAGATCTTTCGGTCAAAATGGAATGACATTGTATTAATCTTAATACTTCACTCCTTTATTCTCATGATGGGCCAAACAGTTATACCTGCTTTTTATACATACTCAGATCTTCAGCTGGGCTAGATCCATACAATTCTATTATCTGAAAGTGAATTCAGTGTTTTAACACATAATTCAGAACGCACAGGAGGGACAGAGCTTTGCTGTACACTTCTTGCGGAGCAGTCTTCCTAAAGCACAATGTTTACAAACGTCCTCCTCTTGCCACTAAAAATACTCTCCAAAATGCAAAACTCACATCTGCTCCTCCTACTTTATCTTATCTTGTAGAAAATGTGAGACAGAGTTATAAAGGTAAGCGGCTAAATTAGATGGCATAGCTCCTATTTGCTTTAATCAGGCCCCAAAATTTTATCCTTTAAAATCAGGCCTACTTGCACACACACACAGAACAGACTTAAACTATTTGTAATAGTATTGTTCATCTCTATAAAGTAGCTAGCATTTATGGAATTAAAAATGTATCTTTTAATATCTTTGAGATGATAAAAAGGTGCTGATAAAGAAGGAAGCAAATCACTTTCAGCAGGCAAGAACGGAAATTTGGGGCAGAACTAATAGTCTTGTTAAAAGGAAAATGTATTGCTAAGTAAACACATGGAAAACCAAATATCAAAGGCATTCTGCAACTTGATTTAGCTTTTGGATTGCTGGAATTATTTTTACATCACAGTTCATGAGATGAATTGTAAATATATCCCACATTCCTAGAGTTCTTCTTTTCTTTGTTAATAGGATAGCACTTTCCCAAACATGGCACTTCTCAGTTCATACTATGTGGTTTTTTTATATTTCTTGGTTAAGGGGAAGTACCTCTTCAACTGTACTGAATATAATACCAGTAAAAGAAAAAAAGATATTATGGTTTATATAGCACTAAGATCTTTAATAGCCTGGCAATAAATACCACATTAAATTGTGATTCAACACAAAAGAAAATTATGTTTTCGGAGCCTGACTACAAAGAAGTGCCTGTACTACTGTTACTGTATCAAATCAAGTGTTTTCTTCATCCTCTGCTGTTTTATGTTATTCACAGCAATTCATCTCTTCAGGATATAATTAAAATGTTTGTGAACTAAAAATATATAGATGTTCTACTCAAATGCCTCAGACTCCGAGCCCCTCAATCACCATAACATCCCAAATTAATATTTCTCATTCTCTCATTGTCTTCTCTTTGGTAAAGCAAAGTGCATCATGCCTTTTAATAAAACTGAATGGATTCTAAATCTTTCATGGCATTTCTAATCTAATGAAAGGACAAGGAAATAAATTGTCATGTTTCTTGTCATTTTCTAGCAAAGCCTTTGAAATAAACTTGTTCAGTGTAGACAGAGTGATGATGAAAAGCATATAATGAAAACCTTAGCACTTTGACAGCTTTTCAAATATTTGCGTGGCAGCAAGAAAGGCAACTTCTACTATGACAGTGCTGGCAAGATCAAAAGACACATTAACAGTGAACAGAGCAGCTGTACAAAAGAGAGAGACAGTAGGTTAGGAAATAATGGAGGAGGCTGTTGCCCTGATCTGTGCCATGCACACAGAGACAGATTGCCAACCGTGTAATCAAACCTGTCGCACATTCTGAATAAAAATTCCCATGATTACAGAAATATGCTTCACCTAATATTCAGGTGGGCCAGAGTATTCACTGCAGATGGCACTTTGATTTAAAACAGAAATTATACAGCAGAAGGTGTTGTGGGGTTTTTTCCTTCCTCTTTCAAAAGCAAATGGCACTAAGTGAAATGTAGGTTCTCTCACTGATGGGTAAATTACTCTTCTGGAGCCCCACTGGGGCTAGCTAGACTACAGACATAAATCAGTGCTGCAAAATTTATGATCTATAGGATAGGCTGATATTGTGGGGGGGGGAAAAAAGTCCTAATTTCAAGAAATCTGATTCCTTTTTTCCCCCTGCTCCCTCATCCTCCAAAAAAGCCACAAGGATCTTGTTCTGTTTTTGGTTTGTTGTTGGGTTTTTTCAAGTCCAAGACAACAGGAGCACAGATAGAACGTAAAAACCTGTAACTGTTCAACTAAGAAAAATTATGTGGAATGTCTTGATGTAACTATAAGCAGGTTGCACTCTTCATCAATTTTTTTTGTTATATGTAGATTTCAGATAAAATACTCAGCAGACAAGAGGCAGTAGTCACTAGCTGCAGCAAGAAAAATTCTGCCAGGGCACAGGGCAGAAACATTTCACAATGAGAATGGTTTTGGTTTGGTTTTTGTTTGTGTTTGGTTGGTTGTTTTTTGTCTGTGTCAGACAAATTTGCCTGTCAAAATCTGTCTGAATTTTTAATATTTTCAAAATTCAACAGGACTAGGCCCTGTAACTTTGAAGTTGTCCCTGCTTTGAGTAGGAGTTTGGACTAGATGATACCCTCAGAGGTCCCTTCCAGCTTGAACTGTGTAATTTTTATGACTCTGTGATCCCATTTTTCAATTCAGCTGGTCTACTGACTATACCTTAACAATTTTGTCCAATATGATATTTCTAACCAAGCACTCATTTTTTTCTAAACTTCAACTTCAAGGCTTATTACTCTGTCAGCTAACTGTGTATGATTGCTATTTCTCTAGTTGTCTTTCACTATTTGGCCAAAACATCAGGAATCTTCTTGTACCTTTCTAACCACTGAATTGCAGTTCTCTTTCTTTTAATCCATTAGTGTATTCCCATTCATGTGTGTTATTTTCCACTGCTGCATCTAATTCTCTAGGAAATTTTTTTTTCTGTAAAATTATTTCATACTTTCAAACAGTTATATTTAAGTTCATTTTATAGTATTTTTATAACACATTATATAACATCCCATATGAATGTATAATAGTTCTCCTAAGTCTGTGATTTCACAGAATGTACTAATACAGAAGATTATAATTTTATATAGGGAAGTCTTTCCTTTTCATTCACTCATGTTTTCAACTTACAGCAATGCTTATAAAAACAGCAAATACATTTGAACAAGATTTAATTCTTCCCTGCTTGGTAAAAGGCATCCTAACCAATATCCTTGACCCTTGATAGATTTTCCTTGGTATTACTGTCCAGGCAGTATTTCATTCTTGTGATGGGGATATCATATCTAACACAGCAGTAAACTGTAAGCTGTATTTTATCTTTGGGCTGCATTATTAAAAATGACATGAAGACCAAACTGTCTCCTATAAAATCTATCCATACAGGAAGGTTTTTCTATGTATTCGTCTTTTATTGAGGGACGCAGTGTCACTTCTAGCTCCTTTCTGGAGTTTCTGAAGAGAATATTCTTCAAAGAACTCTTCTACTTAAGCACAAAAACATCGATCAATGAGAATCCCTTTTTTAGGGTCTTTGGAACAGAGTAATTTATTTCTGTTGTTGATCTGAGGAACATTATTACATGCACATAACAATAAAACCAGTGTAATTTGGACTTTCAGTTTTGTACAGCTTAACTACATTTCTTCATTCGTTTGATAATTTCTGCCATTTCTGCATGAGTTTTCTATGTCTTTTATAGATACTACATTTTAGGAAAACAATCAATTCAGGTGTCACATTGTTTTCAGTTTTCCTATATGATTTTTTCTTAACCACACATTTATATTGATTCATGTCAGGCTTTTACTTATTAACATATTAAGTGCTGCCTCTTAACAGTTTTGGAAATGAGAAAGTATTAAGTTATAGCTTTTCTAATATACTGAAACACAGCATTTATTATCCTGCCATAAAATATGAAAAGAGATCACGATAAGCAATTATTTTTGTTGAAAGTGGGAGTGTCAATTGCTGAAAAAGTAAAAAAAAAATAAAAAAATGTCATGTTAGTAGAGCCTCTCTGAAAAATCCAGGAATGGAAACCTGCTCACATTGTGTCATCTACATAAACTCTTTCTTCCTAGTAATTAAAAACTACCATATGTTATTTCTGCTTTTTATCTAAAGAGCAAGGAATTACCTTTTTCTCAATACAAGAATTCAATAGTGCTTAGAAAAGCAGTACTCAGTCTCAAATTCTCAGTATTTCCTGTGAAGTACAGGGTAATCTAAATTTTGACTCAGTCTGACTTAGGGATAAAATATGTTTTCTGCTGAGCTCATTATGTTACTGAAAATAGAAGGGTTTAATATCCCATCGCTAAGCGATGTGAGGGGGAAAATAATGAGGCTTCTTGATAAAATATGTTTTCTGCTGAGCTCATTATGTTACTGAAAATAGAAGGGTTTAATATCCCATCGCTAAGCGATGTGAGGGGGAAAATAATGAGGCTTCTTGAGATCTGCCTAGAAAGGAAGAAAAAGGAAGACATGGGAAAACAACAATATGGTGAGAGCCCAGTAAGAGCTTCACACTTTGAGAAGCAAGCTTTTAAGGAGACCTTGCCTTTACACTTGAGAGTACTGCAGTTGCTTTTTACTTAGTAGCAGGATCCCATACCTTATTTTAATTCATTCAAATCTACACTTTTTTTTCCCTTCCCTATGTGAACAACAGGGGCTTCCCTTCCCTTGCTAATACATATAGCATTATTATTTTTTTAAACAGTTGACCCCTGAACTAATTTTGTTTGATTGCAGTTTAAATCCATAACGAACAGTTAGTACAGAGAAGTGTAACACAGGTTATTCTTACAGCGGTAAGAATGCCCTGGCCACCACTGGTGGAGAAGAATGAGGTTTTCCTTTCCAATTAATATTTCATTAGCAATTTCTGTGCTTTACTACCTATTTGCACATGAATGTGTGTAATTCATAATTTAGGAAAACCTATGCAAGCCTGCAAACAGTTGTGTAGCAAGAACCCTACCCAAAGAATTACATACAAAGGGCACAAGGATGATATACTGTATTGACCAAGGCAGGATGGGCATGTGAAGCTTCAAAAGCCCTCCATATCCTGTTTTTTTGAACTTAATTACACAATGAGGATGTGTCTGATACTCGAGCTCCATTAGCAGTCAAAGTAATTTGATCTGTTTACCATGTGAGTGAGCAGTTGTCTTTCCAATGACCTGAGGAGAGATTCAGCTTGGGCCCTAGGTAAGAAGCTTCTGAATATGGTATCTATCTGAAATTCAAGTTTATGAACAACTCCATTACTTATCTGAAGGTGAGGGCCCCTGGCATTAGCTTGCAGCATGGCTCAAAAGAGCAAGTTATTTGACTTCAGTATGAAGGAACAACATGTTTTTTTGTGATACTGCAAGCTAGGCTAATTCCACCAACTGCTGAATGCTCTGGTTTCTTCACTGAGGCCCTGGGCCATGTTTGCAGTACATGACTAGTACTGTGACTTGTCACTAAGAGTAGCCTTGCAGGCTTTTGAAGTGCTTCTACTTGTGTGCACTAAACACAGTTCCAGAAAATGGATTAAGAAAGAATATTTGTGATTCATCTCTAGTGTTTATTTGCATAATGGCATGAAAATGGGAGGCAGCTTTGCAAAAGGCTATTTGCTTTCAATTTAAATGAGAGTGCTTTAACACAACAGTTAAAATTAGTTGTTTCCATTTTTCCACTTGATTATTTTGAAGACAGAGTTCAATGCGTATATAAAAACAACCCAGTAAGCTTGCTTCTTTATGTCAAATATGGATTAACATTACAAGTATGAAGGATACATCACTGCTCTCTAAGAGGTTTTCTTCCTCATCTGGGAATTTTAACCGAAACACAGAG
Organism: Chaetura pelagica; assembly: GCF_000747805.2. Classification (NCBI taxonomy): domain Eukaryota; kingdom Metazoa; phylum Chordata; class Aves; order Apodiformes; family Apodidae; genus Chaetura; species Chaetura pelagica. Next base: position 10,361,468 of record NW_009954185.1, on the reverse strand, counting down.
CTCCATTTCTGCAGTATGTATGATTTGCCATAAAATCAAAACATGCTTTACTGATTAACTCACAGCTAGGAAAGATTGAGTTTTTAAACAATGTTTTTGCCAGACTGGTTTGCCAGAAAATTGACAATCTTATTCTCACCTTCAGGGAAGTAACGCTTTGCTTGAGAAAGCAGTGCCATGAGACACCCTCCAAGGACTTAAATGTTTAGATTCAGGGGATGCTCACACTGTGTGCTGTGGAATGAAAGCCTAAGCTAGTGTTGGCAGCCTACCTTCAGTAGTGTGGAGATTCATATAAGCTAATTGCCTCATCCAAAATTTTAAAGAAGTCCACAGAAAGGTCCATACTGCTATAAAGTTGATTCCAGAGGCAAAATAAGCTTATTTCTACTTACTTCACCTATCATTGTGCTGCACTACAGTCAATAAGATCAGCGTAGCTCTGATTCTTTGCTCCAGCAGCTCCCTGCCAGCCCCATCTCCCTTTCTTTAATAAGGTTTTGTTGTCTCTAGGGCAACTGCACCAGAGTCAAGCTAGTGACTGAAGTCCACTCCCAAATGCAGCTAAAAAACTTTAAATGTGTAACAGGAAATAATGCCAGGATCTGAAGATCTGTAACTAACGTCATGAAGGCATGGCATTTGTACAGAGGTTGAACAATATGATTTTGGAATCAACTAGGCACCTTTTGGTTTTAAACAATTACTACTGATTTGAACTGATATTAAGTAGTCTGGCAAAAGTTAAACAACTCTTTACCATATTCCCAAGATTCTTACCTGCCTTCAGCATCCTTGCTTGAATCTTTCCCAGCACCAAGTGCAGTAAGGAGAGTTCTAGGTTCATGGAAATCCTGAGCTTCAGCAATATCTAACAGCCATTTGTTTAATTCACCTTTTCCCTCCCCCCTCCCTCCCTTCACGATCAGCATCAGATTTATTTAGAGGTGGATAATGAAAATGCAGAGACTAGATACTTGTCAAGTACAAAACAAACATGCCACCAACAGAGGAGGAAGGAACTTGCACAGGAGAAAAAGAGCCCAGGATCTCTATCTCAAAGTGACAAAAGCTTCTTTCCCTTCCAGAACATTAAATATCTCTTAGAGTGTCATGGGCCCTTGGGAAAGAGCAGGTTTGGGATTTCAGGAGAGCCTAGCAACATGGTCTCTTCCTTAGTAGTGTTGCACTAAAGTGAAAATAATTCCAGTCACATACAAGCTCCCCATCCCTTGATGAGATTAGCCAATGGTTACGCTAGAGAAAAGTGAGTTGAAAGATTCTTTTCAGTTGCTCACTCTATTTACTTCCACAAAGGTCCCAAATAAGCTAGAACATCAGTTTTCTTGCTAACCCATATCAAGACCTACTAACTTCCAGAATTAAGTTTCTTTGTGCACATAAAAGATTACCTGATGTTGATCTTGTTGCTTTTAGTAAGTAAGTGAAACAAACTAAATACTAGTACTGAAAGACTAAAAGTTTGGCCAAGTTCCTAGAGAAATCATACGTAACGAATTTTTGTGCTGGCTCAGAATGTTTAGTTTTTATTTAATATTTGTATCGTCTTAGGAATTTCTCTTTGTTAAATATAATTTATTCTCTCTTCTAACCTTTGGTCAACCATCTTGTAGCCCTAGAAGGAAGGGCTGCACAACCTAACAGGTTTTTTTGATGGCCAAGACACTTGAAGGTCAGTATAGACCACTCTACTTCACTGGTTTTCAGTAAAAATGCCTGAAGGCAGTCAACTCTTTTCAGTAATAATGTTCTGCTCATTGAGAACCATCTAAGAGTTTCAGAAAAAAAAAAAAAAATATCCCCAAACCCTTTCAGCAGTATTATTAAAAATTAAAAATTAAAAAAAAAAAAAGTGGAAAAAAAAAAAAAGTGTTTTTTAGAATGAAAGATTACCTTTCACCTGTTCTGTATAACCAGAAGTTTAGGATAGTGGCTAGAGCTCCAGGAGACAGAGGATCAAGTCTGTGTTTCTCATGGGATTGGGCAGAGCTTTTCATCCCATGCCATTCATTCCTAAAATCATATCTTTCTCAGCCCAGGCCCATAGACTAATCACCAGGCTGTAGAGTCTTTGTTGCTCTTTTAACACAATACGGTTTTGAAATATTTTTTGGCATGACAAAAGAAAGCACTAACAATAATTTTCATTATGTTCCATGTTGCTTTTTTGCAAAAGCTAAGATTAAACTCTGAAAAGCAAAATCTATCATTTTTCTAATCACAGAGAAAACACTGTTCAGATTTTGACTGAGGGCTGCTGCAAATTTCTAGTTTGAAACTCGGTCAACCCTTACAATGATTCATTGTAGTCCACAGAAGGAAAACAAACAGCCCACTGGAAATCTAGCTAAATTAAGATTTAGATCAACACTGAACATTCCTGTTTCAAAACAGTGAAGAAACATTTAAATTCGTGCTTAAATTTACTAAGCTCTAATCTTCTATATTCCTCATATGTTTTAATTTTTTTTTTGTATTTTTTTGTATTATTTTTGTATCTGTTGTTTTGAAACATTCTTTTTTTAATGTAAGTTTCAATAGAGAGGAAAAGCTCAAGGAAATTTCAAATAGCATGTTAAATAGGAAAAGCAGATACTCATCTATTCCCTGAAGAAGCATTATCAGTACCAGCTATGTTAAAATTAAAAGTAAAAATCACACATCCATTTCCCTTGCTTTATTTCTTTGTTCTTATTGGTATAATTCCCTTCAATATCCCTACAAGCAGAGGAAAGGTTTTTGCAAGCACAGGAAGTGCTGATATGGTCCTGAGCACAAAAAATTACCTGTACGCATCCCACATGAAGTCAGTGGTTGTCTTAGCAGATGCAGAGAACAGTTCCACTTATCATCTTGCAGAATCAGGACTTAATCTTTCCTCACTTCTATTCTAATGGATAGAAACATTTCATAGGATGGATCTGTTCGATTTATGATTTGGAGACAGACTGCATAACTTTTCTTCCTATTTATGTACTCCACCATCTGAACATCTGAAGTAATGGGACTCTGAATTCCTTCAATTATCTTACATGTAGGTGTCATGATTAGAACACCTCTTCAGACACCATATGACTATATCACTTAATATAGATAGAAACATCACACATTTAAATAAAACCTTGAAAATACATTGCAACATTCACCCATCTTAGTCCGTTAAATATATTTTGAAGTGTCTAGATACCTCCTGGTGGAAACTAAAGTTACTGTGAGGAATTATCAAGATGCAGTTGTACATTACAGCTGAGAGAACGGGAGAGGAACTCAAGTACGGTATTTTTATTTTGCTTGCACTTTTTAAAAACACACTTAACCAAGATGTTCTTACTATTTGAAGATCCAAAGAAATGTTGTTTGATTAGTTAACATCACCAGAAGTCTTCTTTGTCAGGACCTCAGCAACCTGTATGGCATATATGTGGTGATACAAAACCCACACGTTTAATTCCTTTGCTCCTTTTCCTGAAGGAATTTACTTAAAACTAAATGAGGCAGAAGCGCGGTCTCTTTATTCTTCTTTAAGAACTATTATTTTTCCCCGTTATCTGTAGGTTTTGGAAGAATTTCTTCACTTTTATTTTGGAATTACACGCAAGAACTTCCGAAGTATTTTCTGAAAACTTCCCACATACACTAAACTATAAGCATGCAGATTAGTTACACTGGAGGCCTCAGAGTTTCTGCAAAGACCAGAACATGAACAGAAAATCAACAAATTACACGAATAAAATCTCTTTACAATCTATTACTTCAGCTGTTTTTCCTCCAAATTTCTACTGGTAATTCAAAAAAGGAAATTATGCGAATAATACAATCTGAGTAAAGATTTATATAGATATATTAAAAAAAATACTTTTGAAGAAAATAAGTTAAAAATAATAGAATTAGGCATTACAGGTTTCTTATACCTCCAAATTTAGTTACAAATGAAGTGCGATTAGATGATGAAGATCATTATCCCATGGTTAATATTCAATTGTTCAAACATTACATGCTGCCAAAAAGTACATCCTACAGTAGAAGAGAATTGCATCAATATTGGCTGTCACTCACGCACTTCTCTATTAATTATTGAAGCATGCAGATAACAGGAACCAGTGAGGGAGAGAGGAGTCTTACATTATCTTCTGAACACTTCAACAGGAAAGGAAAAGTAGATCACTAACTGATTGATTCAATTTCAATTATGATTTTTGTTTAGTGTCTTTCAAATGTTTTAAGATAAGTGCCAAAATTCAGTATTAACCAAGTTTTAATGTTATTATAGTTAAATATAGAACTACAGTCCTGAAGTTGCACCAAAATAATAAACAAAAAAGTTGGGAAAATATGCCAACATACAGTATTATCATACCTTCACCATTAAGCAAGCATTTGTCAACATATATTTATTGCTTTTCTCCCTTTCATCTGAATTTTGGAGTGGTAAACTCTACGCAAGTGCACCACATACCATCCCCACCATGAAGGTAAACCCAAAAGGTGACAGGAGCTCTCTTCATGAGCTGTTCTTTGAGCTGTTACAAGCCTATAGTATTTTAGGACTCAGAGTCGATACCAGAGGCTTTGAAGCAAATCTGGCTAGACAGAACGCAACAGAATGTGGCAGACTCTGGAGGACTCTTGGGAAGTTACTGAGCATTCACTTACAGCCATTTTGTCCCAGTGCACTCGTATATGCAATTGGGTTACTGATTGTAATGAGGGAAGAATTTCTTTGTAATGTTCAACAGATGTTTTGCGGCTTTATCAGCATTAGTACCCCCAGGCTATCATAAATTATGGAGATCTGTCTTACAGTCTAAGACTTAAACACACTTAATAGACTTTACAACCACAACACTTTATTTGGCAAAAGGTTAGACCCTGAACTCTGGATTTTGGTGCTGAGCAGTCACTAAAACCATAATCTGTGAAGATTTTGGTTTTCTCTTTGATGAGTATTAATCTGTTTCCATCTAGCAGTCCTCAGATGCCTTGTTTAATATATATACCACATCACCAGTTTTAGTACAGCTATTTTCTACTACTTCTATTTTATATATATAAGAATAGCAACCTATTGGATTTTTTGTTTCCTTTATGTAAGAAGATGCAGAAAGACAAGTAATTCACACTTACTAGATTTGCATGGCAATCTCCCTTCATCTCAATACAGCCAAACTGTAGCAATAACCCATTATGAGCATATCAGTTTTGAAAAATAATTTTTAAGTGAAACTTACAAAGAATAATTAAGAGAGTCGGTCCATAAAGTCCAAACAAGTTCTAAAGTCCAAAGCTATGATAAAATGAAGGATAAGTAGAAAAGTTTTGCTTTACTCTAGCTCCAGTGATAAAAATATCTATTCTTTAATACTGATTTTATCTACGAAGGATAAAACAAGACCAAGATTACATATTGCCTGTGGCATTGCTCTCACAGACTCCCAGTAATGGCAGAACACAAGCACATCTTAACATGAAACCATTTAACCAGGTAATCAAGAACTACACAAATGAAATCTCTTTAACTTGCAGTTACTTCAGCTGCTTTTCCTACAAAATTCTGCCAGCACTTTGAAAAGAAAATGAAATTAGTAATAACATGTGAATGAGAGCTAAACCTAAGAAAAGGGAAAGGGATTTTAAAAGTTAAAAAAAAGAAGAATCAGGAGTTACAAGTTTATTCTATGACCAATACAAAATAAAGAAATAATAATGTTCCTAATAACTCCTCTGGTTTGTCACAAGATTCTTTAATGCAAATTTCACAGACACGAATTCCAAGTTAAAAAAAAATAATAAAAATAATCCTGAGTAACAGTCAGTTAGTTCCTCTTATATTTTCTCTGGTGAATGAGGAGCATCATGAATGATACAGAAACATCAAATAATTAAACTGTGAAGAATATAAGAACAAACCAGTCTGTAAGAGAATCCAAGACACGATGGGAAAGGTCTCACTCAATCCATAAATACAAATTAATTCCAACAACCAAAGAAAACAGCAAATCTTACTGTTGACTTTTGCATTTAGTATATCTTATTTTAGAATGAGTCTTTCTTTTGGTTTTGAGAAGAGTTTTCTTGCTATTAACCTGTGCTGAGAGTTTCTGATGGTTCTACAAGGAATGATATTTCAGCCCTCTCCACTGCAGACTAGCTTTGTGTAAGATCAGGAAGACCCCAATCTTGCTGAAAAAGTGCCAGAAGACTTTAAAAACAAACAAACAAGGTGGTTTGGACATTTCAATGTGTTCCATATGGAAAAATTTGATTACTATGTAAAACCTGGCAAAATACGTTTCCAGAACAGATGATGTTATAAAGTTGCACCTGTCAACATTTATTATATTTGGCATACCCTGAAGGAAACCAGCACAAAATGGATAAGTGGTTTGTCAATGTCTATCTGTAAAAAAGACATATTGTTTGATGGAAGAATTTGTTCAATAAGTCATGTCTATATTTTTTGAGCTAAAGAAGGTATCTTCAGTGAAATGTAAGTATTTTGAATTAATAAGGGGCTGGATTTTTTTTCTCTAATTCAGTAGTTCCTATTGGTGAAAAAAAAAAAAAAAAGTTATCTCTTAAACTAGGCCTCAAAAGCAAGCAAATACATTAGACATACAAAATTAATTTTAAACAGAGCCTAGGTCAACAGGGACAGACAGTAAATCTATGACACTATTAGGTTACAACTATGGTAATTAGGTTCAATTTTTTTAACCAATTGAGCCCTAACTCCAGAAATCAGTATCAGAATCAGTTTTAATTTCATTTCTGTAGTTCTGGGTGAAGATCAGCTCTTCTGTCATAAATGCTATGGTTGTTAGAATATGCCATATACTAACAAGTAATTGCTTGTTACTTGATGGGCTCCGATCATGCAACCAGTTGCGGTGCAATTGCACGTGCAGCTGTACTGACTGAAGGGGAACTTTTCTTAAAAACATGGATATGTTTTTGCAACATTTTTTACTTCAGTGAGTTTGATGGGCAGAACATCATCATAACAGGATTCATGTGTTATTCTCACTATATCTCCCCCCAGGTAACAGAGACACCAGCATGGGATACCTAGTTGTTCTAGAAGCAGAAGCAGGATACCGAGTTATTTGCTGCCAGCCACCCTTAAAAATGCTACAGAAACAGTAGAATCTGAATAGTATTTACTTGAGGGAGAGAGTTAGTCTCAGAATTAGCATTAAACTGAAAAGGAGAGGGGGAAGCTCAGCCCCTTCACAGCTACTCTTTTCAGGTGTGTGCAGACTCATGAGGACCTCTTCTATTTATACCTTATACATGTTTCATATGCGTAAAATGTGCTGCATAACCACGAAAAAAAAAAAAAAGTTAAGTTTAAACTTATAGTTTTAGCATATGCCTAAACTTAAATGGACATATTTGAATCCCACTTTTCCTTCCCACCCCCCGGCTTTGGTGCTGCGTTTACTACTTTTCCTTTTCATTCCTTCCAACTTAATTTTTAAAAGTAACTACAACTCAGACCTTTTCCTACTCCCCATTTCTAGGTTAAATAGAAACAATGCAGATCACTAGAAGAAGATGCAAAGAGCTGTATTTTGAAATTACTTTGAAAGACTTTGAATCCATTTACATGAACTTTAATTTCAACCATTTAGACAAAGTATTAATAATAGTACTGAAATAGTAGCATGCTTTATACTAAAATTTATTCTGCAAAAATATCCAGCAATGCTGGTAACTAACTCTACTGTATATTAAAATGCCCAAATGCAAGATGCAGGAGGCTGTAGCACTAGATCACAGTATCATTATTTATTAAGCCCCCTGCAAAAATACAGTTACTCTTCTCAGAGTCTGCTGATCCCTCTTGTTATCTTTGCTCAGCTCAGCACACTGCAGCCTGCTGTGAAAGATGGGTAGAACATACTTCATTCACAGTACAAGTTTTAAACACCCTCTTGTCATCTTTGCTCAGCTCAGCACACTGCAGCCTGCTGTGAAAGATGGGTAGAACATACTTCATTCACAGTACAAGTTTTAAACTGTCACTTTTAAACGGTCCTTATGAATTTTGTTTTTCCCTTTCCTGTTTAAATTGCAGAGCAAAGTGACCTGTCTTATCATTCCCTACAACTTCTCCATGCTTCCATTTGCTGTATATTTAGTACTTATGTAACTAGTCATGCATGATTTGAGTCAGTGCCTGCTGAAATGTTATATGGCTCATTGACATTATCAAACTGAGCAGATTTCCTGCTATCCTAAAACACGAAGACACAAGAGGCACAATGTGTGTTTGCAAGTGCCAAATCTGGCTGGAGAAATAATGTGAGGGCAACAAGACATTCACAGACACTGTAAAATAAAATTATTTTAAGAAGGTTATTTTAAAATGTTTTACTGGACAATAGAAAGATACTGAAGGAGAAAATTCATGTTAACAGCTGAATGCTAACTGTGAAATATCTCTGTTACTTAATTAATTTTTCCTTAGAGAACTGTAAACTATAATACTTCAGTATTTATGCAGCTGAATTTTTAAAAACTAACAAGTCACTCAGAGCAAAGCTGTCTTCTCTGAGAACATTACCCTGTTTTGAGGGCTATGTTTGGTTGAGAGACAATGTGCTAAATAAAATTATTTCTATCATTGTTCTGCTATCATAGGACTCTTAAGTTGTTCTAAAATCTCAGTGCTGGGTTAAGTTACTATTCTCAAGCTCTATTAATGCTTCTGGTACTTTAAAAGATTTTTCAATGGAACCTGTTGGTTTTGCCTCCCCAGTTGTAGTTACTAAAGTGACATGATTTCTCTTTCATATCATATTAGACTTTCTGAAAATGTGCTTCTTTGGGATGTCTCAAGAAACACAAATAATGTAGCATCTAAAATAATGTATAAAAATTCTTAGCCATAACATATTGCTGATTTAGTATTTTTTAATACAGAAACAAAGTCAAATCTCAAAACAAAATGTGATTCCACAATCAGATAAGGGCATGCAGCTCCATTGGTTTTGGCAAATACTTGACTTAAGCTCAAGGTCAGCAATGCATTTTACATGTTGATGGCAGCCATAGCAAAGAAAGCACTGCTGAAACTTAGGATATACTGTTCAACCTGGATAAAGTTGTCAGGAACAGGTCATTGTTAAAACATGCCTCTTAAAGTCTTTCTTCAAAAACATACCCTTTTCAGGTACTAAGTACCAAAATGCAAGAGAAAAGCAGTTGCTTATTCATCTTCTCAGTTAGTGATTCATGTTGGTAAATCTGGAAGTTGAAAAGAAATAAAAAGGGCCAAAAGGCTCTGTTTTACCTCTCTCCAACCTAGGTTGGTTGGTCTTCATGTTTCAAGTTCTTTCTTTTCCCAAGTCCTCACTGATCCCCAGCCTTGTCTCATTACTCCTTTTTCTTCTACAGTATTTTTAGGAAAACTATGGGACATGGAAGTCTGCAGTCAGTCCAGCATTTCTCAGGTTAAGCACTTATGTCTGTAGGACACTGAAGAGCATCTGGGTGCATCCTGAGGTGGCAAGAAGGACATTTTGCTCATGCTGGAGTGGTGGAAGATTATAATGCTAGAGGCCCACCTACTGCCATACTCTTCATCTCTTCTCCCTGCCCTGACACTCCAGACACGTCAGTATAACCGCACATGCCGATATGCCCTGTACCAGGTCCATCTTGGCATAAACAGTTTTAGCAGAAAAGTTTCCTAATCAGACTGATTTTTATGCATCTAGAGAGGTTATCTAATGTTTTCTTGCCCTGACTCAGCAGTCACTGGCACAGCATGCTTCAGTGCAGTCTGTGAGTCAGAAGATAAAAATGCTATAAAACAAAGATGATATTACAATTGAGAACTGCCTGTGCTGTACCCCTGGCATCTTCATTTCAGCTTCAAAAGCCTCACCTTGCACACTTGAAGGCAATGATATTTCCCCTCTCGACTTCACTGGCAGCATGCAAGATCAAGCTTTCATGAAGGTTGCTGTGTGCCAGTGTCACAATGCATAATATACTTATGAAATTAATCTGACAGTCAATAGATTTTTGGTGTCACGCTGCAGCTAAAAGAAAAGTTGTAGTGTGAGGTACATAAACCTGTTTATTGGATGCACCTGCCTTTAAAAGACTTATTTATTGTTATTTTTTTAAAGAAGACTGTTCCTACCTCATTTAATTCAGTTACAGAGAGCAAAGAAGTCGAATCAATGCCCAAGGCATAAGACCAGAAACATACATGAAGATTTATCGGTGCTGCAAGGAGTAATTTTGAATTATTTTAAAGAAAGTTTCTCTATAGTTTTAGGAGCTCATAAGGGAATGGGGCAACATAAAATTTTCAAAGGCAGTATTTTTAACGAAGATGCTTTTATGTGCACATAAGCAACTCTTCTGAAATGAAAAACTGTATGTCAGCATAGGCTTCTACTAACACTGCTGAGTAAAAAAACATCAAGAAACAAAAAAAGCCCAAAAAACCACAAGCAACCCCCCAAAAAAAACAACCAAAAACCAGTTTCATCCTCTCTTAATTTCAAGCTAAGCAATGCTATAATCAATTCAAGTGAAACTTGTCCAGTATAAAGGTTTAGTCCAGTACAACAGGCAAAAACATTTTCAACCACTTAGCACTAAGCAGTACAATGAAAGTTGGCAGGAATTTGTATCCAGTTAAATATTTTACTGGATTATAGACCTAAACCGTGCAGAAAAATTTTAAAATAGTGTATTTACTGTCATCACTGGGAAGAATCTCTGTAACATCACTTTGGAACTTGTAAATCTAAAATCTGCTGGGATACCAAAAAGGGGAAAGCTACTAATTCGATGAAGGTATGTTTTATTTGCAGCTTCATGAGTGAAGAAACATGAACTCACTTGTACAATTACAACACCTGCAGTTTACTTTATTTCTAGAAAATTTGGGCAAGTTTTGTTTACAAATGTTTTCAGCTGAGAACAGGATTATGCCAATAAGCAAATGTGCTTACTCCAAAATATTTCTAGTGTCAGACTTGTTTCTCTTCTCTAAATGTAAACAGCACTTGTAAAAAAACAATTGCTGTGTGCATTAAGGACTGTTGTACTTTGTTTATCCACAATATGGGCCAGAACAGCATAGATTCCCCCTGCAGTGTCCCCTTAATGGACTTTCACTTTACTATATTGAAGAAACTAAGATGATGATTAGTTTTTTTCCATGTACAATATATTCCATGTATGAATTATTTTTTGAAAGTGTCAAGATGTCTAAGGGAAATTCTGTCTTAGCACTATACAGGTATTTCTAGGTGAGGCTGATCTCATAAGAGCACCAGAGGGAAAAAAAATGAATTCATAGATACAGCAAAAGGGCTTCATTTAAATTTTCATCTTTCTATAACATTTTAATTGCTTGCAAAACCTGAAACTGAGAAATTGCTACTTTCCGGGTAATGCTTAAAAAAACCCCACATCAGTCTTTCTCATTGGTTTGACTTTGTGTGTGTGGCATTAAGTAAAAAAAAAAGGCATGAAACAGAAATGCAGAATATAATTTTACAATATGGAGAAAAACCTGAGTTCTTTGATAATGTTCAACGTAATAAAAAATTGCATTGCAGCTGCCATTATAGAGCAATATTCATAAAACAGGTATTTGTGGCAGCATTCCAGCCTCTTTGGAGTTTTTCAGTAAAAACATTGAAACAAAGCATTTCAAGCTTACTTCTGAGTTTAGATACCTCAGTGCATTTTGATGACTTCAGGTTCAGACTACATTTTGCATGACCTAACTGTTTGCTTGGAGTTTATTGCACAGCCTACTAGAAGATGACCAACCAGTTAGCACTAACATAGCAATGGCTGGAGTTCAGCTTATTTATTTAAAAAAAAACAACAACACCCTCCTCTGCTATTATCAGCATCCAGTGTGGATGCCTGAAGCTGGAATTCAAAGCCAAGCAGTCAAGACAGAAAAAAGGCACACAAAGAATTTAGACAGGGCTAGAACATATAACAAACCTCAAAGAGATGACTTTCCTTTGGTGCTAACAAGCTTTAGCATGCTTATAACAGCTTTAACAGTTGTAAAGCAAAAGAAAGCTATTCATCCCAGAAGAACTCC
>NW_009954185.1:10341801-10349313 GCF_000747805.2 Chaetura pelagica | reverse complement strand
GTAGAACAACAAAGCAAACAAAAAATTAAATCACAAAACAAAAGAGGTAAATATTTGTAAATGAGATTGGTGCCTGATGGCTGATCTCCAGCTCATACAAAAGTGGTGATGGAAGAAGTGGTTTGGAATAATCAAAAAAGTATCCAAAACTCAATCATTTTTTAAATTAATAATTGTGTGAAATGTGTGTGCAAGCAGACATGTTAATGTATATATTTATATACACTTTGTAAGGATATTATATATAGACATGGTAAAGCTCAACACACAGAGACCCCAACACTCACCTTACACTTTTTTGCAGATGATTCTATGATTCTATGTTTCTATTGCTGCTGGAGAGTTTTGAGGTATTGCCAGGGAAAATTCTTGCCTATTCTGCCCAGACTGTATTTTTCTGGCAGCTTCTTTTGTGTTATTACAATGAACAGCTGAAATTCCAGTATATTAATTTCAGTGATACCTCTAGAAATAGATTTGTAATGGCATTTTGTCCTCGCAGCACAACACATTTCTCAAGGAAGCCAGCTGGAAATGATAGTTTTGGTAGTAACTCTGATTTTGCAGTGCCATGTCCAATGATTACTGAAGATATGCCCAAATTATACCGACACATCACACTGAGCTTGAGGTCATTCATTCCCATTGGACTTTGTGCTCTGCACCTGCATGATGTTTCTAATACATTATTTAAATTGCAGTGCCTAGAAACTCCAGCATGCTCTGGGCCTGTACATTATCTCTAGATTTATCGTATTTGGTATGAAAACCCTTGCCCTGCTTGTTGGCTTTCTCATACACTGCTGTTGCCTCACATAGAAAGAGAACCTGCCATTGTGTGACACCACTCTCCTACACATGCAAAATAAGCCAAGAATAAACCTTTTAAATGTTATTTTTTAAGTATCTTGCTGGGCCTAACTTCAGCAAAATGAACAAATATGCTTTCCAGCATTATTCCCCCTGTTCTCACTGAAAAGCAGCAAAATTTTCCTCCTTTGAAATACTGTGTTTCTTCATCAACAGCTATTAGTATGCTGCTTGAGTAGCAGGTAGCTTTACCTCATAATATTTGCTCTCTGAATTTTAAACTACTTTATTATCTTTTTTAAAAAAAATAATGTTTTGGGCTTGGCTTTTTTTTCCCCTATTTTGGATTATTATTACTATTGCCTTGCCCTTCACTGCTGCAATTAAAAAAACCCCAAAATTAGTACATCTCAGAAGACATATAAGCTGACACCAGTCACTTCAAAGGAACTGTATCATAAATGGAAGTGAGAACAGCGACTCCAGCAATGTAAACAGAAGTGGAACATATGTACATACACCACAACACAGAAACAAACCCCAAACCACAACCCTTTCATGCATTCAGTATAGCAATATGTTCGATTAAACTTGTAAGAGCATTAGCATTCCATCACTAATGTTGTCAGAGCCTTTCATGGGAAATAGCCTAGAAGAGTTTCTGTGCAGCAACCATACCAAGAGTCGACAAAGTAATTATTGGAAGCTGCTGATCTTGAAGTTGCAAGCCAGGGAACAGGAAGAAGCAGAATGATTGATTTTCTTTATTAATAGTGACAGAGATATTGTTTTAATGCATCTTATCTTTATCCTAACCTTGGGATGTAGTGCAGTAGTCACAAGGAGCATCCAGTGTAACTGTATCATAAAACGTGTATTATATTAGTGACATGTAAGGTCAAGTACTAAAGATGCACAGTATAGTAATATAGCCAATATTTCAGGAGACAAGTTAATGTATGCCCTTTATTTTGGTCTACACTATTTCATAAAACCAGTTTTCATTTTCATGTACATGATTAATTGCGTGTTCTAAAAGCATTCTGACAGCATGGAAGAGTATCACTTCTTATTTGCTGTGAATTAGGGATTACTTCTTTATTTAAAATCATTACTCCTGACTGTAAGCACTATGGTTCATCAGCTATGTTAAATTATTATTTATTTAAAATGTCCTGCATTAGAAATAAAAAGGATCTAAGCTTCTTTTCCTTCAGGAATGGGTTTTTATTAGAAATAATTTCTCCGAAACTAATAATAAATTCTTAGTGTTTATTACTGATTTACCTTGTGGAATATATTTTTCTTAGCAGAACAGAGTACCTCGCTCCTTAGTGCATCTCAGCTTTGTGCATGTTGCTCTGAAAATAACAAAAACACAATTTGTGCAACTTTCTGGACCAGATGCTTTCAAAATCAAGAAATTTCTTGCATGTTCTGCACTATGTTACAGCAGGATTGGGTCAGGGTGGGTTTTTTTTCTCTAGGTAGCACAGAATATTTTTATATTATTAATATTTAAAGAATCTACATAGTATCAGCAAAGATAGTGAAGGAACAGGATGTGAAAAGTTGTTCAGAGACTTCCCAAAAAGTGTTTTTTCTATCTTTCTCTGTATTTGCTTCACAAGCCAGAAAAGTGTCAGAATCTCAAGGCCTGGCATTGTGGCTTTCTCCTTCCAATAATTATGAACAGCTCTAGAATCTAGATTTACAGGGTCCTGAGAAGTGGAGACTAGTTTAAATCTTTTGTTGGTTGGTTGTTTTTTTTTACCCTCTTCAACCTGCATCCTACTAAGAAATTTGGGCTTATTTCTTCATTTTGAGTTTTCAGCTGTTTCTGCCAAGCTAAAGGAAATCCCAAAAGTAAGCCAGATAAAGAGAATGAGACAAGAAGTACTTATGACCCATGTGCAAAGAATTAATGAACATATGTCAACACCTTCCTATATACTCATTTGCACAGCAAATGAGAGTCCTCTTCTGTAATGTGTATTCCCCAGACTTTTCTGGGTGTATTTTTGCAATGTATTTTTTTTGTACATAAAATATATCAAGTGTAAAAAGACCTTTTCTATTTGTGTTTTTTGAAGTGCCAGAATTTAGTTTTTCAGTGCTACCAATGTTGCAAGCCAGGGAACAGGAAGAAGCAGAATGATTGATTTTCTTTATTAATAGTGACAGAGATATTGTTTTAATGCATCTTATCTTTATCCTAACCTTGGGATGTAGTGCAGTAGTCACAAGGAGCATCCAGTGTAACTGTATCATAAAACGTGTATTATATTAGTGACATGTAAGGTCAAGTACTAAAGATGCACAGTATAGTAATATAGCCAATATTTCAGGAGACAAGTTAATGTATGCCCTTTATTTTGGTCTACACTATTTCATAAAACCAGTTTTCATTTTCATGTACATGATTAATTGCGTGTTCTAAAAGCATTCTGACAGCATGGAAGAGTATCACTTCTTATTTGCTGTGAATTAGGGATTACTTCTTTATTTAAAATCATTACTCCTGACTGTAAGCACTATGGTTCATCAGCTATGTTAAATTATTATTTATTTAAAATGTCCTGCATTAGAAATAAAAAGGATCTAAGCTTCTTTTCCTTCAGGAATGGGTTTTTATTAGAAATAATTTCTCCGAAACTAATAATAAATTCTTAGTGTTTATTACTGATTTACCTTGTGGAATATATTTTTCTTAGCAGAACAGAGTACCTCGCTCCTTAGTGCATCTCAGCTTTGTGCATGTTGCTCTGAAAATAACAAAAACACAATTTGTGCAACTTTCTGGACCAGATGCTTTCAAAATCAAGAAATTTCTTGCATGTTCTGCACTATGTTACAGCAGGATTGGGTCAGGGTGGGTTTTTTTTCTCTAGGTAGCACAGAATATTTTTATATTATTAATATTTAAAGAATCTACATAGTATCAGCAAAGATAGTGAAGGAACAGGATGTGAAAAGTTGTTCAGAGACTTCCCAAAAAGTGTTTTTTCTATCTTTCTCTGTATTTGCTTCACAAGCCAGAAAAGTGTCAGAATCTCAAGGCTTGTGGCTTTCTCCTTCCTTCCTTTCTCCTTCCAATAATTATGAACAGCTCTAGAATCTAGATTTACAGGGTCCTGAGAAGTGGAGACTAGTTTAAATCTTTTGTTGGTTGGTTGTTTTTTTTTACCCTCTTCAACCTGCATCCTACTAAGAAATTTGGGCTTATTTCTTCATTTTGAGTTTTCAGCTGTTTCTGCCAAGCTAAAGGAAATCCCAAAAGTAAGCCAGATAAAGAGAATGAGACAAGAAGTACTTATGACCCATGTGCAAAGAATTAATGAACATATGTCAACACCTTCCTATATACTCATTTGCACAGCAAATGAGAGTCCTCTTCTGTAATGTGTATTCCCCAGACTTTTCTGGGTGTATTTTTGCAATGTATTTTTTTTGTACATAAAATATATCAAGTGTAAAAAGACCTTTTCTATTTGTGTTTTTTGAAGTGCCAGAATTTAGTTTTTCAGTGCTACCAATGTTAGTGACTTCTGTAAACATACATTGTGATCACAATAGGACTTAATAGGACGTTTACTTTACTCTTTGAATCTGAAGTGTAGGGTACAATTTATACTGATAAGATTCTTAAGGAACTTAAATATTTCACATCATCCAGTTAGTACCCAGCTCTGTAACACTGCCATATCCCAACTTTTTTTTTTTTTTTAATTCAATCACCATTAAAAACAATTTTAAAATACATGGGAAATCCAAGATGCTACCACAAAAGGCTATTTTGAGTAAGTTTTATACAATTAATTTTTTTCTCTCATCTTCTGTTTTCTCAGCATACATCTTCTCCTAATCTGCAACATTACTGCAGAAACTCTTATCAAGAATACTAAACTACTCTGTGAATTTCTCAGAAGCAGATGCTCGTTTGTTCACAACAGCATATGTATCATTAAGGACTGCTTAAAATACATCACTGCAGTTCCACCAGTGTAACTGTCTGAAGATCAGTCTGAGCTCTTAGTCTTGTTCCACCCATATTTTGAGCAAATAAAGCATTATGTAAATTAATTAGGGAACAGGAAACATTGTCCCCAGGTGCCCCGTTCATATGAATGAAGATGCGTATTTAGAGAGCGCATAGCTTAGATCAGACAAATCTCAAACATTTCAGTTTGGCGGCTAGATTTGCTTCGTTCTGTCTTGCTTGGGGTTGGCTTCCTCCCATTTAAGTGATGCTGCTCCTGCAACACAAAAAGGAATCCAGGAGAACAACTCGCAGCTGCTTAGGGCACAAAGATCTGAGTAACGACTCTTGTTGGTTGTAGCCTGCTTAGTTCAGTATTTCTTTCTCAAGAGGCACAATAAAGTCTAAAAACTAAGTGTTGCTCAAAAGGATAAATGTGGCACCAAAAGATGATTTGACATTTGGATTGAAGTCATCACCAAATTATTTTGGATGAAAACCTGAGGTGGTGGGAACTTGCACTTTTCTGTAGAATTTTTGAAGACTCTTCCTATCTTCTTAAATAATTACATAAATTATTCCTATATTTCTCATTGCAAGGCAGATGGGAGAAGACTTGGTCCCCTGCCCTGTTCAGGTCCCATGGGAGGAGTTCCTACATAGGGCTAACTGCCTTCATATAGCTGGAAGAACAGTGTGAAAAGAAGACCCTCCTTTTTTTACTTCTCCTCTCCCCATAACAAAAAAGAGGACCTGGGGCCGTGCACTGCACAGCATCCAGAAGAACATGAGCTGCTCATTTTCTCAGCAAAGACTACACCAGTTGAGGCAGAAGAATCACCTTACATATTTTCCAGTATGAATCCTTTCCACAGGGTAAGTGATATTTATGGTTCCTGTGTATGTGGAATGAATGTGAAATGCTTTTAAGAACAAGAATCTGCAGCTGCAGGATCTAAGCAGGGACTGAGTGGAATGTGAGGATGATATACTGTTTTGTAAAAAAAAAAAAAAAAGGGTATGCTGAGAGCCACTGGTTATTTTCTTTCCCATTTATTTGCATTCACATGTTTATTTACACCAAAAGAGAGGAAAGCAATATTGCTCTAGTTGATAAATTTTCCAAGAGGGAAAGTATTTCCTCACTCATAAACAGAGTACAGTGCCAAGCTGAACAAACATCTAACCTCTAGCAGGGACTCAAAAAAACCCCCAACTAGTTTACTTGGAATAATTGAGATTATAATTGTTACTTCAAATAATTACAATAAAAAAACCAATCCTCAGAAGTTATTGGCACTAAACATCCTTCCCTGTGCTTAGTTGTACATCACTCATGCTTAGCACTGGGTGTCAAGTTATTACTGCTAGTAACTGTAAAAAGTCTATGGGATGTTCTTACTGTTCTGAGTAACCCAAAAATATGATCAGGTATTTTCTTTGACCTTATGACATTGAAATACAGAGAGATAAAACAAAGGATGGAACAAGCCTTCCTTGTCCTTTATATTAGCCTCATTTTCAGCTAGGGGAAGTAAGTAATATATATTACATTAGCTGATGTCAAAACACATTGAAAAAACTTCTTACCCATTTGGACGCCATTTATATTTTTAAAAGCATATGTTAAAACATAAGCTGTAGAGACAATGATCAAAAAAGAAGCTTGTATAGGGCAAACATTAGAAAGAGTCAAGTGTGTGAACAATTGAGTAACCTCCTCCAAAGGAGGAAAGCAGAAGGTAGAGTAACACAAATCTCAGTACTAAGAATGCTTGTGTTCATATTTATGCATAAGGTGATTTGAAAGAGCTCTAGTGTATCAGGATGGCAAATCTTGCTCAGAAGTGCAAGTTCTGAAGGGCAGGGTGGGGACCCCTGCAAAAAAACACAAAAACAACAACGAAAAAACCAACACAAAGAACCCGCCAAGTCCTCGTAACATGGGCAGAGAGAATCTTATAAAAATAGCCCACTGATGAGAGAAATATGAACACTTATTGCAGTTTAATACAGGTACAGGGATGTTAAAGAGAACACAATAAAAACTATATCATGGCATGTACCTTTTTACTCTGATCACAGAGCCTTTTATTTATTTTTTATCTAACTTCAACACTACCTTAGATTTTTCTTCTCCTTTTATCTACACACACACAAAAAATCTCTTCCTCAACATATGAAACTGTCAGTGCGTTCTTCAAATATCTGTATTGTTTTTAAAAGAAGCAAAATCTTTTGCACTGTAGTTTGTACAAAAATAAGGAAAGCCCCTTGGTTAAATCAGTTTTACCATTGCTACTTGAACATAAAACTATAGTTAAGTACACGATCATGCAATTCTAATTCCTTGGAGGTGCTACAGTTCTTCATACAATGATATTTATACTATACAGTGGCTAAGACCTCAGCAATGGATGTATTTGTGGTCTGTTCACCGCAGAAGCAGTTCTCAGAACCCTTTCTGTGTCCAGTCTTAACTGCAACTGTCAAATCCATAAAACTGTCTTAATTATATTAAGCCAACATGTTATCATATGGCAGGCTGTAATCAGCAAGCCTTCTACCACTTGCAGTGATTTCACAGGTTGAGTTACATTTCCGAATCCACAGCTGCTTCTTGAATGTAACAATCTTCTACCTGTTCAGTTTCAAGACCCATCAAATTGCTCCTGTATTCCAAATAGTTTTCAGAAAATGAAATTTCATCTTCCTTCAGCAGG
>NW_009954185.1:10275618-10341283 GCF_000747805.2 Chaetura pelagica | reverse complement strand
CAGCAGGAGAAAACAGGCAATCCATGCTACACTGCTGCCACTCACTATTTTTTTTAACTTTTTAAAGAAAACTTGCCCTTGAGTGTTAATTGCATTTCTATTAAGAAACATGCACAACACATAATTATTCCTGTTAGCCATTAGCTGACGTGATCAGAAATGAAGACCAACCCTAATTATAGCATCCTAACATGTCCATACTGCCATTGCCAAATTAGCTGATAAGGAAAGTAATTTAGACTTGAAAGACAGGCTTTTGTTGTATGGATTGGATGATACAAATGTGATCAAATTCTGATGTTTGTTAGTTGCTCTCCATTGAAATTATGTGCAGTGGGAGAAAAAAAGCTCATTTAAAGATTCAATAGTTTATGAGAGAAGAGCTGGACTGAGGCATGACCCTGGCAGATCTAGCTTCAAGACCCTATAACTGTCTCTTGGTCTTGTATTTTTTTTCAGAGAAATGTAAAATACTCGAATACCCACTGTAACTATAGGCAACCCAAAGACTGAACCTGAGTCTGCACACAGTCTGAATCAATAAAAAAAACCACAGGAGAATGAGTTTCACTGTAAAAAAAGAAGCACTCAACTGTTAATTCAAAGACCAAACTCTTCAGTAATGGAACAGGCAGCAGGGAAACTAAGAGAAGAAACTGGGCAGAAGTTCCCAAATGCACAAAACCACAATTAATCTTCAAGACTTAACGGGTTCCATCACTCATACAGATAACAAAGACTGAATAAAGTAACATGGCATCTCCCTCTATTTCTCCTCAAAGGGAGAGGGAATGTCAACAGCCGTCATGCTTTCCCTGGTATGCCTTGAGTTGTGGCTACTGTTACTCCATATAATGTCCTATGAAGACAGGCTGAGAGAGCTGGGGTTGTTCAGGCTGGAGAGAAGAAGGCTCTGGGAGGACCTTATGACAGCCTTCCAGTACCTGAAGGGGCTACAGGAAAGCCGGGGAGGGACTTTTTACAAGGGCATGAAGCGATAGGATGAGAAGTAGTGGCTTTAAACTGGAAGAGGGTAGACTCAGGTTAGACATAAGGAAGATATTATTTACTGTGATGGTGGTGGGACACTAGAACTGGTTGCCCAGGGAAGCTGTGGATGCCCCATTCCCTGGAAGTGTTCAAGGCCAGGCTTGGATGGGGCTCTGAGCAACCTGGTCTAGTGGGAGGTGTCCCTGCCCATGCAGGGGGGTTGGAACTAGGTGATCTTTAAGGTCCCTTCCAACCCAAAACCTTCTATGATTCTATGAAGAACAGGAAACATTTTACAAAAGTACTATCTATGAAAAATATCTGATATTTTGCTTCCTTTCAGAAAAAAGGTTTCTGAAAGAACAGATCCATCCCAGTCGTATCACAGGCTAAGTGAAGCTCTTTGCTCAAGCCTACATATCCTTTGAAGCTAAGCAACTGTCTCAGAAGGGTTCATCCTGCTCTTCAATCCATACCATAAATGCACCAGTATGTTTTCCATACAAAAGGTTCCCTTTGTCAAAATTCAGTTCTTTTGTGAGCTTTTCTAATGGAACATCTCCAAATATAAAAACAAATTATCCCAACGACTCTTAAAAAGCAGCTGAATGAAAGAATCTTAAAATAAGGTTTTCCTTGTGGCCTCGTGTCCCCTCATCAATACAATTCCCTTGTGTTCCTGTCGTATGTCAAGTAAGGACTGTTGGGATTAGAAATTTCTATTTGAATTCCACTTCTTGAGGCTTTGTAATGTATCTAAATGGCTTAACATTTCTTTAAACCCAGATTTATGATGTTTTCATGTCATAACTCCAACATTTTATTGTCATTCTTTAAAGACATCTTAAAATGAGCAGTATGTTGCAAGTTCATCACTGTCTAGTAAAAACAGAAAAACCCCAAGAAACCCTGGATTCTAGACAAAATAATTGCTCAAGAAACAGCTTTAGTAACAGAAAGCTCTGCATATGTTACAGATAAAATGCCTCAACTTTAACATCTCAATTAGTCCAAATGAAAATGACTACAGATACCATCTGCTTTTTCAAAAACCACAGAAATCAATTAGAATTCCTTTAAAATCAGATTTCTTTCATCTCAGCTACCTATACATTGAGAATTACAAGAGTACTAAGAATTGTTGTGATCAAGGACTATTTAAATATTCCAGAAGCGTTATCATTTGAGAGACTGAACTATAGTTACCTGAAGGCATATTATTCTTCTAGAGATATAAAGAATACTTTGACTTAGCAACTGTTTCAGAAGAATTAAGAGTGATTTTCCAGCAGTTTACGACTTATTTACAACTTCATTGCTTCATTCCTTGTAGATTAAGGAGATTAACATTGTTCCCTTTATAAAACAAACAAACAAACAACAAACAACACAACCAAACTGTTTACTTTCGAAGTAATCATTCTTTCTATCAGTATTAGTAGCAGAAGTTTTTTCCTCAAGAAAACCATAAAAAAACCGTAATTAATTAATATGTTCCCTTAAATGATCTTTCATTTTCATTCATATAGATATTTCATATAAAGACCAATTTTTCCATTAGAATTGGAGCATTCTAAAGAAATACTTTATCTTTCAATTCCACTTGCAATGGCAGCTTCAAGGAATCACCTTTTTTTCTTGAAGAAAATCTCATTGTTGAGAAGACAACATTTTATAACTCAGAATAATTTATTTTTCCTTTGTTAATTATAACTTTTACAAATCCTACCCAACACCAATTCAGCCTTTGGCAAGCCTTTTCTGTGCCTGTATTTGTAGTTTCATTTCAATTGTAAGCTCATTTTCCTTTCAAATTCTAACATAAATAAAAATACAAGCACATTGTGTATCTTTGTGTATCGTAAGTTAGGAGTTTTGAACATGATGAAGGTTTTACATCATTCTAAAAACCAACTTACTTGCTATGCATAGTACACAGTGTCCCAAGTGGTGTTTGAAAGAGTTTTGGGTGTATATGATATGATGTTAGGTTACATTGAGGATTTTTTTGTTTCTGTTTTTAGTAGAGAATCTAACAGATATTTTATTAAAAAATATAATGATGACTCTTTTCACTATGGAGCACTCCCTAGTCATTACTTGGATAAAGTCTGAAGCAGAAATATTGTAGTTGGTTAAGGGTATACCTATTTTCTGTTAACAGTTAATTTTAATGTTGGTCGGCAATTTACAAAATGTATATATATACAAAACATCCTCTTTGTGTAGATTGTACTAACAGCCCGACCCTAAGACTTAATTATGCAAGCTCTACTTTGTGCATCATGCTCTTCACTAGGGTCTCTACAGGCAACCTACTCTCTTAATGCAGGTTTTTATACAAAATAATTTAGATGTGAAAAAAACAAACCACAAAAAGGAAGCATATATTCCTGTTTTTTCTTCACTGTCAATATGCCAGCCTTTAAACAATGAGATCCAGAAGACATAGTACTCCAGTCTTTTTTGGGGAGGAAGAACAGTCTGGATGGCCTAGGTGAATACTAGAAGTTAAACAAAATAAGTTCCAGGTTTATGGAAATTCTTCAAGAGAATAACCTTCTCTTTTGCTTACAGATTAAGCATAAAGCAAATTTCAAAAACTGGATGTTCAGGGTGCAAATTCAAATCAGAAGTGCATAGTTATCTTCTAGTAACTATGGTATAGCCTTTCCCTATTTGCAAAGAAGGGGAAAAAGATAAGGGAGGAAGAAAACAACTGCTCAGCAATGTTGCTAAGAGTAAATGAGAGATTCAGACTTCTATCTCCTGGAACTTCTTGTTTACAGTTTTGCAAGTGCCTGATGTTTTTGTACAATAGCATCTGCAACACTGATTTGTCACCTGTGTGAGCTGAACATGATAAATCACTTGCTTGCTGAAACTCAAGACTACTGACAAGGAATTTGGCCTAAGGACATTGTTTATTTCCTGCAAAAGCTTTAGAAGGCCTTTGTATGTGCTTTGTCAGTCAAATACATGCCAGGAAATCACTGTGCTGAATATAAATGAAGAAACTAATCCTTTGCAAGGAATGTGTGCAGCATCTCCCAATTACACATCCACTACCAGTGAAACTTGAACAATCAGTTGTACTTGAGGTTCTATTGCACACATAAGTGTCATCTGGGGCCCAACCCTTCCATTCTTCAGGGAAAAATCCTCTTTTATGTCAATGGCAGTTTTTTCTGTGAAGAGACCAAGATGAAAATTTCAGGTAAAAATCTGCTAGCCAATAGTAAAGATGACATTTTCACACCTGTTTGGATTATGTTTATGATAAATTAGAACACTGATATGCAGCATAAAAGCCTTGCAGTAATTCTACCATGAAACAGTAGTCCTACCTATCTGAAACAGTTATGAAGCCCATGGCACAGCAAAACTATGGAATAATCAGCAGGACCAGAGGAAAGATAAAAAAGGTGCATGTGGCATCCAAAGCATCCTGCAAAACTGTTACTCAGTCTATAGACTTGGGCAGCTGGAAAGTAGGTCATTCTGGTCAGGATGGTACAGGAAAGAGAAAAAGTTACATTGCTGTCTTGATAGGGAGGCAAACATTGCACTGGCAGAACAAAATCTTTATTATGATCTATGACTGAAGAAGATCCCGTTACATTAAAAGAAGTCAATGGACAAGGTGATGTGCCTTAGCTAAAGTAGCTCTTTAATACACTATAGTAGAGTCTGGTATTATGAATCTCATGCTGCAGGAACACTTAAATTAATAATGTGAAATGTCAAATAGCTATGTGCCAGGTGTGAGCCATTAGATCTCTGTGATTTGGTGCACTCTGATACATCCATTTGATGCAGGGTGCAAATGTAATCAACTTTGATTATGATGTGCTGCTGTGGGCACTTTGGAAAAGGCCGATTTATTTTTAGATGACTGCATCTCTTGAACCATTAGAGCTCTCTTGCTGAAAATCACTTTGTGTAACTAGTATTGGAGGGCCATTGATACATAACTATCATGTGCTATTTCTACACAGGAGGCATAAAACAGGCAGTAGTGATGTGCTTTAATTTTTCTGAGGGCTCCACCTGAATAGCTTTTATAGTCATACAGGGTGGATAATTTATTAATTTACATAATGCATCTCACCATTTCATATATATTCAAGAAGGAAGGGAAATTAATGTAAGATGTTATGGAGCAAATTAATTTCTGCGTAGATCCACAGATTACAAAGTTTTACTAGCCATTTGCTTGGCTTTATTTTGAAAGGACCTTCCAGCATTTTTGAGGAAAACTTAATATCTTCATGCTGGATTACATAAGTAAATCTTGCTGCCCAGTAACTAGCTCATTAAAACTCTCCCTTATGGGCTCCACACCAAGTTGTGAACAGACGACCACTCAGGGTGTTGCAGAGTGTGCTGAAATTACTCTCTGCCAGCTACTGCAGTTTTCCCATGCAGCAGCCTGTGAACTAAATCACAGGAGAAAATGGAAACTAGACAGCTTTGAAATCACTCTGAGATACCAAATTTTCTACTTGGATATAAGCTGCCTATGGCCATGAGCTCATCCCACATCCTCAGCTTTCACAGCAGACATGCCCTGTGAAAAAGGTGGCAGAGACTCATCACTGTCTGTTCTTTGAGTCCTCCCCTTTAGCCTTACAGCAGAACCACAACAGGTGTGAGTGCCATCATGTAGGGAGATGAAAATATTTGCTCCAGAAGTTGAAGGTCACTGTAAAAAATTATATAGATTGATAAAAATGAGTTCAGCAAAATAATCTGAGGTTTACTTTCCATTCAGATTAAGGCTTTTTTTTCCATTTCACTGGCATTTCAGATGAAGTCAGAGTATCATATTAAAACTAGATGAAAGCTCATGTAATTTATGATTCCTGAACCAATGTATGAATCCATGCTTTCTGCCAAACCAAGTAATGAAGTCTGCTCACTTTGTCTGGAGACCTTACAAAATCACAAAGGAGTTTTCAACATGAGAAAGTTTAGACCACCTTTCTCTTGCAGAGACTGAAACACTGGCAGAACAGGTTTCATAGAATCCTAGAATCCTAGAATGTATTGGGTTGGAGGGGACCTTTAAAGGTCATCTAGTCCACCCTCCCAGTTTCAGTAGCTTGTTGTACTTCTGTAAATACTCAGCCCTTCCACTTTACTCTTGCTAAGCATCAAGATACACTTTCTTTGGAAACGACACTGCTAACTCTTATCAGTTGGAAGAAAATTCTGAGGACTGTCACAGCATAAATTCAACTGGGTTTGGTAGAATACATAATACTCAGCCCTTCCACTTTACTCTTGCTAAACATCAAGATACACTTTCTTTGGAAATGACACTGCTAACTCTTATCAGGTGGAAGAAAATTCTGAGGACTATCACAGCATAAACTCAACTGGGTTTGGTAGAATACACTGTTAGGAAAATTTAATGTCACTGAAAATCAAGTCAAGCACAACATTAAAAAAAATTAAAATCACATTAGTACTAAAAATAAGGATCCTAAAATTGTTTTTTATTCTTATGTTTTTGTTTGGTTTTCTGCTGTCATTTATTTATAGTCAGGTTGCTTTTGCTACTCTCACTGAGAGAGTAACCATGGCTTTGTTCAAGGGCTGTGATGAAACAGCAAGCTAAATGAACACTGTCCAAGACCTTACAGGAGAAGATTAATTATATCGAGATGTGGGAACAAGATGGGGGCATGGTTGCTCCTCAGAGACAGAAGCTATCCAGGAATATTTTCATATACTCACTGGTATAAATTTCTGTGAGCCTTTTTTTTCCTTCTATGAGGAAGGTGTTGTTAAGAGTCTGCTTCCTCTTAACTAGGGATGTACTTGTAGGGAGACTGCTGTTGAACAATTATTTCCCCATTTTTGAACTTTGTACTTTTGTTGCATTTAGCTCACCTCTCAGAGGAATTCCCTAAATTTCAAGGTGAATAAGTTAGAACAGCTTTTCAACAGGTTTCAGGTGTTGAGTATGCTTGTAATTCCTAATTCTCATTTTTTAAAACTAATTAAATAGCCACCCTCAGGTACTTATTATTTTGATTGAGTTATTAATTCCTTCCAGATCAGCTTTGTGGGCAAAATCTTTGGGATTCATTATAAATTGTCTTCTGCCCTTTTTCAGGTCAGCTCATATTTAGGTTTAAGTAACCCCACACACTGTTTCAAACAGTGGAAATAGTTCAGTGTTATGAAATATAAAACTATTTAAACATTTAAGACTTCCCCCTTACACTTCAATGACCTGTATACCACCAAGAAAGAAGGCTGATCTTCAACTTGTGTAAGGGAAAACTGGTGCCCCCATCAAACTCAATCTAGCTGAGGAAATAGCCTAAGTGGAGAGCTGGCACTTCTTGAAAAAAATAGTATTCAGCTGACAGGATCATCCTACATCTCACTGTTCAAAGCTGTCATTAATTTAAATTGTTTCAGCATTTTGGAGGTTCCAAGTTTTAAACTTAATATGATTCCTAGTATGTTACAGAGATACAAGAGAGACAGAATTTTTCTTTATTTTTAGCATATCACCACTCACTTTTTCCTAATGAAAACTTATGCTTTCTAGGAAAGCTGTAACTGTAAGAATTCTGGATTTACTTACTTTGACAGCCAACAAATGGCAGCTTCCTCAGAGAAACCAAAAGCATGCTTGCAGCTGAGCATTAATGCTTGCTGCAGCTGGCTGCCTGGTACTCTGGTTTCGTGCTAGCCCAAAGCCATATGGCTTGTCCAAAAGAGAAGTTTAATCCAAGATGTAGATCCCTCATATTTTTCAACAATGAAAATAAGGCATACCTACTTAAGGAGTTTAAATTGGTGGCAATACAAATGGCTTGCACCCTAACCCTAACCCCCAACACTGACTCAGATTGGCTTACAGGCCAAGGAACTCAAAGGGGAAGGTCGAGTTTAAATTGGTGGCAATACAAATGGCTTGCTGGTTGTACAACACTGACTCAGATTGGCTCACAGGCCAAGGAACTCAAAGGGGAAGGTCATGGCATGAGAAGGGAGAGGACATGAAGGCTGCTTTACAGTTCCTCAGTGTAAAAACAGGCCAGAAAACACTGGAGGAGCAGGAAAAAGGGGAGAAGGTAAATGCCACCTTTGTTTTTCGTCCTCCTGAAGCTGTTAAATTTTTGTTCTTGCAGAATTCTAAATGCAGCCTTGGTTTAAGGTTTTGTGACATTGAAGAATGAAGAGATGCACCAAAGACTGAAAAACGAAGCACCAAGTGCCCTTCAGTGCAAGTTCTCTTCAAGTTCAGCTTGTCAACATGGAAACTCAGGCGTCTTAAGACAGTATTGAAACAATCCCCTCCCAAATAAGTAATAATACATATTATATAGTCCAGCAACAATTAACAGAGAATCATGCTAAGTTGTGAATCATTTTGCCATGTAATTGGGGAAATATGAATTTGTAAATCATATTAAATGCCATCTCTTTTTCAAAGCTGCTCTGGTTCTTGCAAGCAGCACAGATTTCCAGTTGTGTAGCATTAATGGTTGGCAAGTGATCCAGATATCATAGATAAATCACATTCACAACAGGCAATATTCATGTCCCTTGCTCATCTCAACTAAGAATTAAAAGCTCGTTAATTACTTTGAGGGTTTTTTTCTTTATTATTTACAAGCTACATTATTTAGACCAATCTACACTCAAGCTTGAGCCCTCCTTGATTTAGGCTGTGCCCTACTTCCTGATACAGGTGGACGGTCACTAGCAAGTTAAGAGCACTCAAGTTTTCACATGGCTAAAGCCATGGTGCCTGACAATATGTCTCTGCATAATCTTCCACAATTAAAAAGTTTTACTTAAAACTTTACTAAAATGTGTTACTTAAACACCGACGACACCACCCTGTTGTCTGGCATATAGAAAGCAAGGGGATGAGGTGGAACAGAACTCAAATGGGGACAAAGTGCTGCAGAAATCTTCAGCAGCACAGCTATTCAGGGTAGAGAAGTGGGATGGGCTGAGGAAAACTGTATAGTTTTCATTGAATTGAATGTGAAAACTTATGACATTTGTGCAGCTGGTCTGGCTGGGAGGGAATTTCTAAGAGTAGAGGAGCAAATCTGGAAGAGGAACATATCCTACTATACTACAAAGATTTAAAGATTAAAAGACTAAGAATTCAGATGGTTTCTAGAACAGCATATTGGGGGGAAACAAAAATATCTGGGATACTTATATAAGCATCAGCTCTCAGGTTTTGTACCCTGCATTTTCCCTTTATTTATATTACTGTTTTCCTTTATTTAATTTTTTAGTGCTAGGGTCCATAAAATTAGAACATATGACATCTTTGTGGAAAATGCTTCAAGAAAGTGGTGGAAAGGGAAGGAAAAAAAGAGAACACCCCTTCCAGCCTCAGGAATACCTGGCTCCTAATCAAATAACCAAGTGTCATTTGTACAGAAGCACAGTGCAGTAATGCTGGTCCCACTTCGTTGTCCAGAGTCACTGAAACTGCAGATTTAAAGGCTCATTTCCTCTGAAGTTTAGGATGGGGAAAGAGGAGCCAGGACCCACAAGCAGTGTCTTAACAGGACTAAGAAGAAAGATTCTGTTAACATGAGATTCATCTTTCACTCACAAGAATTTTGTTGCACGCCCCAAATCTATTCAATATCAAAATCAAATAATCTCTGGGACTGACTACCCAAATCTCATTCTGGGGCAGTTCAGAATGGTTTTGCTGTATATCAGGTAAATTAATGCACACACATGTAGACATACAGCCCCTTAACATGAAGTTCTGTGACTGTCACTAGCGCTACTTACCTGCTTGGAATTAGGTTTAAATGCTCTTCTACAGCAAAGTTAGATTACTAAGCATTTTATGATTTAATTCAGCATACAAGTAACATAGAAAAGAGGGCTTATCCAAACATCACATCTACCAGTCTAAATATTTGGTTCAGAGTTCATAAGCTCCTGACAGCAGAGTTATAGTCCTTGTTCAGTACACTTCTGTACATTATAAAGGGCCATTAACAGTTACAGTGCTAGATAAATGATAAATGATGACACAGAACACTAACTGCCCAGATTTATGCCATCATATTTAGTCAGGATAAACAAGAATGACAGCCTTAACATATTTATATACAACACTGAATATAAATAATTAAAATTAGCTACTCACAATCAAAAATATGTCCTTATTAAAATCTGCCATCTAAACCTGTATTTATTTTTCCCTCTTAGAAAAATATTACAGTTCTTGACAGTTAATTCCCCATTTCTAGATTATCAAGCTGTGTGACCACTCCAAAGCCTGTGTGAGCAGCAGAACTCTATGTAGAAGTATTTGGCAATTCCACTAAAGACACAGATATAAGGTGGATATGCCTTCACAGTCCAGAATTCAGAAGATGAACATAAAAGGTGACAGTATGATTTAAGCACAAGACAGAAATTCTGAACACATTTTCCCTGCCAAGGACTTTCCATTCAGCTTCCAGCAAGCCACTTAATGAGAAAACAGAAATAACACTATTTGCCTACCTTTTTGTTTTGTTTTGTTTTGTTTACTGAAAATAAGAAATAACACTATTTGCCTACCTTTTTGTTTTTTGTTTTGTTTACTGAAAATATGAGGCACTCTGCCCACATCATAGAAATACCAATAAATTATACACTGGGAATTCATTCAATTTTTCTAGTTTCTATTTTTTCTTTAATTTTTTAATACCACAGGTAAAGGACTGACAACAAAAAGTGAAAAGGGACAGAGTCAAGTGAAAATAGAAGCTGTGATAAAGCTCAGCAGATGCAAAGATTAACACTGTGGTCTGGCTGGTACAGATGACGTTAGTAATTGAATAAAAGAACAGAATTTAGAATGAAAATAAGGAATCATCTATCATCCTTGCATCATTCATCAGCTGTGTGTTACCCTAAATGGTGGGTTGCTAATTTTAGTTACTTTTTGTAAGGCACCTGCCCAGAAGGGCTCAGCTCAATGACAGCACCTGATTTTCAGTGAGGTTCTCCTTTTTGATCAGTTTTGCAGCTAGTTTAAATTAAGGCACAATGAGGTCAAGTGACTCAACCAAGTGCAGGCTGTGAAGTAGCTGCTCTGTTTGAACATGAAGCCAAGACCTCCCAGGCTAGCTGTGTTCAGCCTAACCTTCACTTGCTGCCAAGCATTTTCTGGGTGGCATGGGGAGCTCACACATTCCTCTCCCAGTTATCATATAAAATCTCAACGGAGTACTATTTGGTATGCTTGACAGCATGCTGAGCTGTGGCTTAAGAATGAGTGATAATCAAAACAGTTGCTGAAAAATGAAATAAGCCCTGCTTCTGTACTCTTAGCTCATCATTCTCTGCAATGGGAAGGATCAGGAATATTCTGACCTTCCAGGGTTCAGACACTTACCTTTCTCAATTCCTACAAAGGAAAATAAAGTATTAAAAAAAACCAAAACTGTCAGAAACAGCATAAACTAGAAATCCCTGTTGGTTTAGAGCTACTATTAACACTGATGTAGTTTTCTACTAATATTTTAATTCATGATACAGTGTACATGGTAGGTTACCTAGTCAGACAAAGCCTTGAGTGGGCCTTGCTAGATTTTTTTACTTACAGGGTATGCCCCAAAGCAGGCCAAAAGGCTTTTAAAATCAGATATAGCTTGGGTTTATTGAAATTAAAGTTAGGATATTTCGTTATTTCAAGTACAAACTTGAATTGATTACAGGAAATTACATGAAGGCATTTATAAACAATTGCTTTTCCTGGGTCCTTGCAGATACATCTCTGCTTCCAGGCTTGATTTGAGCTGACTTTCCAACTTTTTGAGCAGCAAAATCCATCTACTATCTTAGACAGTTCATTCTGTCTCTTTTGAAATCTGGTTATCTGCTTCTGACATGAACAAGACACTTCCAACTCAGCAGTCTTTCCAATTTCCCTCAACTATTAAAAAAAGCTCAAACCAATCTCCCTCCAAAAAGGGCTCACCTACCCCTTTTACTTTGAAGCCAAATAGCAGAGGTGTTAACAATCTACCTGAGAATTTCTCCTCAATGGGTTCTTAAAGAAACACAGTGTTTGATTCTAGTACTGCTTAAAAATGCAATTCAAATTTACATTTCTAAAAGTAATAAAAATATTAATGTGCAGATTGACCAAGGCACTTATTCTAACCTGAGTCTATTTGTGATAAGAGTGAATTTATCTGTGTTGTTACTGATTTTGTATCCATATGACTTTGTGGGGATATATATATCTTGGGAAGAAAACCTAACATTAACTTTACATGAACCTTAATTACAGCTTGAAGACAAACATTGCTTATTTTAATTTTTCAAATATGCTTTAGCTACATTTCAGCATACTAATAGTCTCACTATTAACAGAACCAATCTAAAAGCACATTGGAAGAAGGATTACATTTTATTAATACAATAAAAATGGATATTTATAGTAGAATACATTATACATTGCAACTCAATTGCATCTTAATAATACCCATAATACATCTGGCCATCTTTGCCTCGCCTGAGCAGAGTTCAAAGTATTCTGTGACTCTAGCAAAGTGACTGACTGCTAATTTTTTTATACTTCATAATCTATGACAGTATACTTCTAGTAATTCAAAACTCAGGAACTAGTCTTTGACAGTTCTTCAGCATCCACTGTTTAATATTCAACACAGACACAAACACACTCAGTGGTAGTTCAGAGGTAACTTGTGCTTAATGCCTTTTTTTTGTTGCATTTGAAACACTACTCTTTTCTTTCTTTTCCCCATCCCCCCTCATTAATTAAGTACTCTGATTTCTGTACTAAAAATGGCAAATGAGCAATGGTATCACACTCCACATCAAATTAAGCTCCTACAGACTCTAACTGCAATGTAAAAAAAGAAGAAAAGAAAAAAGAAATGCTACAAAAACCTTAAGTTAGTTAAGATAAGCTTAAGTAGCTTAAGATAAGCTACTGATCTTACCAAGTATAATTGCAATAAGTAAATATTTCCATGATACTTCAGTCATCTGACTTCTTGAAGACATAGCTAGTTCCAAAACTAACCCATTTGTTTTATTTAATGCTTTTTACATGCTCATAAAATGAGGAGACTTTGATAACTGAAAAGAGGCTTATGTGTCTACACATATTCAAAATATTTGAAACGGTACATGGAAGATCAAGTGCCATGGTGTGATAAAAGGCTTCAGTGTATTCTCTTTAGGACTTCTGAGCACCAGTTTGCTCAAAGCACCCCCTTCTGGTAGAAGTCTGTAAATTGGGTGCAGATTAGTTAAAAATGTTAATTTGCAGTTCATTTATATATGTAGAATCTGATTGTACTGCTCAGCGGCAGACTCAGCTTCTTCTAAATTCTGAAACTATAGGGAAAATATAAATGTGATAATATGTGCATTTATGATTATTAGATAGATTTCAGATATTTTAAATCCTTTGCTCACTGACAGTATCTCACATGAATATAAAAAGTGATTTAAAAAAAAGGCAATAAAATATGGTATTTCACAGTAACTGTAACTACTCATACTTAAAAAAAAACTCTAAAAAGTTGGGGATTTTTTTCTAGGAAATCTAGCTCACTGAAAGAAGAAAATTATTTTGCTTGTAGTTAGAACTAATTTTTCAGAGACATTTAGATTGTTGGCATCTTCCTAAAACATTTCTTATGTAAAAATAGAAACAGTATCTGTCTAATTTCCCCTAAAAATGAAGATATTGTGCCATTATTAACACTAGTGATGAATATGATTAGGATATAATGAGCATTTCTACTACAAAATTCCCACTACTTAAAAAGAATCCTTACTTTGTTTTAGACTTTACAGCTCTCAAAGTAATTTTAAATAATTGCCAAACCTCTTTTGTTGTTGCTTTTTTTTTTTTTTTAAATGGGAACCTATTTTTGTGTTTTTCAAAAAACAGCTACTTATACTGCATTCACTGTAACTATTTCCACATGAATATGGTCTGTGGCATCCAAAATGCAGAAGAAAAATAAGAAAGCAGAAGATCCTAATTCAGCTTGTATTGAATTCTGCAAGAGTAGAAAAGAGCCTGACAAATGTATTTTCTTCGAGTGTCTTGACAGAAGGCTTCAACAACAGAGAGAAAAGGAGCCATACAAACCACTGCTGTTACCTACAGTGCCCCTTAGCAAAAAAGCAGAGACATGCGGCTGGATGACAGTGCCCACCCTTCTTGGCCTAGCCATGCAGAGTCCAAAAAATATAAAAACCTGCTTCTCTTGAGGAACTGTGCTTGATTATTCCAGAATTATCATTCTTCTCTGAATTACTGTATGATTCTCTCTCACCTTTTTCATCACAAGCATATCTCATGCAAGATAAGTACGTGGCAACTGATACTCAGAAGACCTGCGTGTTATCAAGTGCAAACAAACAAAGGCATAGCCAGTCTGATGAATCAAATTATGAGGAAGGTTAAAACATATATAGAAAAAAATATCAAAATTGACTTTGTATCTAGAAACACTGGTGAAGCTGCTTTGGGAGGTAGCCCATGTAATAGGAAGGCACTATAACTTCTAGTGTCAAATGTCACCTTTCTGTCCAAATCAGCTGATGAAAAGAAGGTTAAACAACTCCTAGACTGACTTGGATGTTAAGACTAAATATCTGACAGCAAATAAAGGATCTGCCCAAATTGCAGAAGCTAAAGTGACAGTCAGCTGTTGAGGCAGACCTCTTGAAATGCAGCAATATAGTTCAAAAGTAGTGCATGACGATAAATTTAATTTGCAGAGAACACAAAGCCAATAAAAATGAAAGCATACTTAGACATAACCTCGCTCCACCCCAGCCAGTAATATATACACATGAAACTGTTGAACTCGGGGTAGTTTTCTTGATTTTAGATATTGAATTGTGCACCTTTTTAGCTAAAAAAGGCAAGAATGAAAATGCTGAAACAGAGATGTTCCCTTAATAACAAAAAGGAGCCAGAGTTGTGGCCAAAAGATTAGTCAGGTTCTGATTTTTTGATTCAAAATACTTGAATCCCCCATCAGAATTTCTCCAAGAAGCCCTCTTCAAAGCTCCCTTTTCTGAAATCACTAGTATCAGAGAATTTTCATTAAGATACTTCATGAAAATAAAACCCTTGACCTTTTACATGGAAAATCTCAAAAATATTCTAAGATGAGAACACTTTCATTCTGTTATTTTATATTAAGAACAAAGATGATGTTTGCTTCTTCTAGTCAATCACATTCCAGAAATCAACCTGAAATAGCCTAACTGGTTTTGAAATTCATTACTCGCAATGACACCAGAGAAATCTGCATCATTGGTCCTTTTCCCCTCCCCACTCTTATTTAAGAAGTAATAAGAGGCTGTGAAGGTGCCAATCAGAAAATTACTTATGATCTGGTCCTATAATCCTTTGTTGCTTAGAAGAGCTCAACAGCTATCTGGACAGGTCAATGGGCCTGAATCCTCTCTTCTCCCCCACAAAGGGGATGCCTTTTGGTAAGACTTGCACCTCTGACTCGGTTAGATGTTTTTACTTTGTTTTTACCATCCTCACCTCAAATCTATGCAGCTAGTGAATTTACCAATGGCTATCCAGAACTTCTTATAACTGTCACATCAATAAATCATCTGTGCTTTAAAACTGCCTCAGTGAAAGTCCTTGTTAGGGCTCTGAGGTGGTTGCAAAGTGCTTCAGGTAAAGTCCTTTTGTTGGGACTCTGAAGCAGCAACTTTGCAAACCTGTCTCAGTGAAAGTCCTCTTTGGGACTCTGAGACAGGCAAACATTGTCTTTTTTATGTGACACAGCAGTTCTGCACTTCAACATGTGCCTGGAACTGCATGTCCTGGACATGGGCAGCTGGGTATTAACAGTTCCAGAGGACTTCCCTTTCAGGAAATACGTGATGGTTGAAGCAATCAAAGTCCAGAGCAGAAAAGTACATGAGAGCCACTTAAATCTGCTTTGGACCTGGGAAAATTATTATGGAGCTTATGGGATATTTCTGAGGCTTTGTGAAGGAGACATACTCAGGATCTGTTCTAAAGCCTTCTGAGGTTAGGGGGAGACTGTGCTTGATTTCTACAAGTTTTGTATAAGACATTTGGGTACCCTGTGCTGCTGATACATTGACCAACTAATGATATTCTCATCTGTGTCTCTGAACTGACATACAGAGGAGAAAGCCCTGTACTATTTATCATGAAATGAATAGGAATGTTGCTGTAGAATAAATGCAGAATTTCTTAACTGTGAGAAAATGCACAGATAAAATTTCTCCACTAGAAACAGAGGAGTATATGTATTAAAATAAAGACATAAACCCAAATGAGGCTGAAATACCTTTAAAAAGATATTTTCTTCAGAAATATCTCCAGTGCTACCACTGTTCTTGTCCATTTGCTCTAAAAATCTAGTCACCCTGAGGTGTTCAAAGTGAATGTAATCAGGTAAATGCAGAAATCTGCACTGAAGGGCAAATAGTCTGCCTGCAAGGAGATACTATGTACCAAGATGTTTTAAAGTTATCGTTTTTGGAGAGAAAATGTTTTCTACAGCCTGTACTCAGTGCAGCAACAACAGAAGTATCACATGATGCCATTTGCATTAGACTTTATATGTAAATGTAATCAAGCTGCATTGTATATGGCTAGATTATTAATTAGCATTCGCTGAACATTTTTCTAATACATCAACCCAAGATATTAAACCCAACTTTATAGATTATGAAGTTATTTGACATTTTTTTAGTTCACTGAACTCAACCAAGGAATAACTTCATCTGTAGTAAATACATTCAAAGTAATAATTAGTAATAAAATACCTTTTAAAATTTTTCTCTTTCATAAGGTGACCTATCATAGGATAAATGTTTAGTAAATAGAAATATTGAAACCAAACGTTACCAGTGACTGAAGTTTCCATATTTTTGAAATGTAAAAATCCATGTAACAGGTCTCTATTTGAGCAGTCTGCTCTTTTACTCATTGCTAGTAAGCATTTTTCAGGAGGAAGTCCTGCATTCAAACACAATGCTTTCCCTTCCAGACATTAAAAATTATTTTCCCCTTTGAAACATGCCCTATCATCTATTGTTAGAATCTTAGAAGAGCTTGCTGCAATGTAGTGCACGTAGGGGACAGACACTGATAGAGAAATCAATACGAATGCTTCATATCTTTGCCACGGAGCTGCTCTGCAGCTTGTATAAACCAAGTTTCTCTCACAAACTTTTCCATAAAGTTTATTATTTACAAGCTCACTGGGCAGAGCAAGAGGGGCTAGAGATGAGCTCAGCTCCTATTAACATCTCGCTCTTCACCTGGCAACCCTCTCCCTATCAGTGGGACAGGCACATGCACACTTGCTGGTAAGAGTGGAAGCAGATGCAGAGTAATGCAAGGTACAGATGATGTCCTGTAACCACAGTTCTTGGGTGAATAAGTTACTTTCAGCACTATGAACTTTTGGGGTGGATGATGTCTGAGGGATGTACTGTCCCACTGCCATCAATACTGAGCTTGCTACGCCTAGCACAATTCATATTGTCCTTCTCTTGAGGTGTCAAGATTTTGTTTAGCTAATTTTGTTACTGTTACAAAGCTTGGAACTGATCTTGAACTTTGCTACATGTAGAGCAATACACAGACAAAAAAAACCCAGCAACAAACCAAGGCATCCTGGCACAGGAGAAACATTTTTCTTCCCCTTAATTTTTACAGCACAGGAGAGCAGCTCTAGTAACTGAATAAGGAAATAAGACGTATCAAGTACATAACAATGATGTTGATGTCGATAATAGTAATAAAAATGCATATCTCAGCTTAAATCCCCAATCAGTAAAGCTTGGAAATATATATAACTTAAAGCATCCATACGATCCCACTGAAGTAATATCCCTGATTAACTATCATGTTGAGCTGGGGTCATAAACAGCTCATAAATCTAGGACAGGAATTTTTCATGAAACTATGAACTTCAAGTAAGCATTACAAATTATTCATGGAAAGGGAATCTTAAATTCAGATTTATAAATCTGTTCATGGGAAAGCTGCTGAATAAATCTTTAAATAAGAGAGCAGAAAGTTATTATGTAAATTCTGCAATTTCAAATATTAAGTAATTATTAAAAACTGCCTATGAATAGATACCAGTGGAGAAGTGTTTATAACACTGTTCAGCAAATGCTTTTTCTTCAATAAATTAGACTGTATAGTACTCTCCTCACATTCCTTCCAGAGACCAAAGTTGAAGTGACAAAGTATGTTAAATAAGTTATCAGAATTTAATTAGTTTACTAGGCATAGTAGTTAGTAAGGTAACCAATTTGTTTAGCAGTTAAAAACAAACTGTTGCTGAGATTTTTTTTTTATTATTATTTTTTTTATATTTAATCCCTTTTTTCCCCCAGTTGTCCATCCCAGCTATTCTAATTTCCTTACGATAAGAACTTTAATAGCTCTGTCTTAGTTACTTGCTGCTAGGGTTTTGTTTGGGTTTTTTTGTTGGTTTGATTAATTTTTCTCCTATGTCTGGTTTGCCAAAAAGTCATTCTTTTCCTTGACTGTCTTGGGTAACATTGGCATAACTTAGTAATCACCACACATTCATTGGTGGGGTTTTTTTTTGTTTTTGTGGTTTTTTTGTTTGGTTGTTTTTTTCATTTATTTTTCCTTGGATGGGAGAAGAAAAGTGTCTATTTCAAAAAGCTCTCTCTTACTCAAAAAAAAAAAAAAAAAAAAGGTGGAAAATGTGGTGCTACTTCTAGAAGTTAAATAGATTCCTTACTATGCTTCTGTATTCTCTCCTCAAAACAACTGTCTTCCTATAGAAATGCATCTTTTGTCCTCTGTTTTAAAACCAGCATGAGATGTAACAACCTACTGCTTCTCTAATTTTGGAGGCTCTGCTCTTTATCCACCAGTGGTGGAGCAGGTACACGTCCAAAGCAGGGGCTGTGTGGAGCTGCTTGCCCTGGTCTCCCTGGTTGAGAGGTTTGATGGAGTTGTGGTGTGTGTGTTACACACAGCAATCTCAAAATCTTTCACCCTAAAGTCCTGGAGCTTTGGTGTTGTTCAGCTCCCTGTGACAAATGAAAGATGATGTCAGCCATAATCTCCCACAGCCTTTCACATTATCTAAGGCAGCCTGCCCCTGGAAGAATTGTGCCAATGGGCAGCACAGGGAAAAGTCTTATCCCCTCTTCCCTAAAACAAGAAGTAAATGTGAATCGGAAATGGTTGAGAATTTTACAACCAAACAGGTCTTCATTGGAAGATGATTATGTGTTGAATTCAATACTATATCCAGGAATTAATTAAGAGGATATATGTATAAGTACACTGTTTCTTAAGAAAACTTTGTGAGAAGAGACTAGGAGGGAATTTCTGGTGAAAGGTATTTGCTGGGTCCTAAGCTATTAGATGAGAGGTGCGGCATTCAACTCAGATTTGCAGAGGTGCTGAGTCTCCTGCAGATTGGTAGCTGTTCTGCTCTCCTCATTGTGGAGTCCTATTCTGGATCTGTGAAGTTGTAATTTGTTAAACAAAGATTAGTGGTGCTATGAAGACAACTTGACTCTGTAAACAGTTGACTAAGGTATCTGCCTGAGAAGAAATCCAGTCTTAAGTCCTTGTACAAGAACAACAAATAAAGGTTTAGTATCCCAGAGGAGTTTTGTAATCAATAAATTATTCCTCCCTAAAAATCTCACATTTTTCAAAATTATGGTATTTTTGCCCTCAAAAATTCCAAAGCTGTCAATATTTCACAGAATGGAGTTTGATTTCTAATAAGCCCTGATGGAAATCATTGCCTCATGGATCAGATCATATAGGTTGGAGATTGTGTACTGAAGAGCAAATGCACTTTGAGCAAGGGTCTTCAAAAGGGCACAGGGCTTTAATTTCTACTTTTTTTGGCTGGCAGGAGTGAGCATTGAGTTGTACTGCCTTTCCAATGACATCATACTAGACATCATAATGTGCAAGAACACCTCCCAGGTGCCCCCACTTTCCACTATAATTATCACTTTGTGCCTCCCAGCTGTCCCTGCTCCTATCATCACTCTATTTCATGAGGACTTTTCTCTTGTCATGGGAAACTACTGCAGTCAGTCCTTTCCACACCACTACAAGGATTGAAGTTTTTACAGAATTTTTTACACATTACCTCTGGAATATTCTGTGAAGAAAATTATCTTCTCTCACTTTTCCAATCCCCTGCCTTTGACTATTTGCAGAATGTTCTGTAACCTTTCCATAGCACACAAAGACTGATCTTTTCAAGTCAGCTAATGATGTGCTTCTTTCTGGTGTTAGTAGCAGTGGAATAAAGAGGACCAAGGTCAGCTTAAAAGTTGAGAGTAAAAATGCAGTTTATTAAATGTCTATTTAACTCTTTTAACAGAACTCCCAGTTCTGTTTTCAGCCATCCATACAGAAGAATTCCTTTTCCCCATTAAAGTCCCTATCTCAGTAAGCCAACATATATAAGGCCTTAAGTAAAAGCTTCAAAACATCAGCAACTTCCTTGCATTAGGTAAAATCAGAATTTAATTTCATAACCATGAAGGGAAAAATAAGAATTGAGGAGAAATTTCAATAAAGTATTACAAGATGTTCTAATTATTAAAATAATAATGACTGCAGAAGCAGTATTCTTCAGAGGCTCTCTTCCCCTCTGATTTCAGGGCAATATC
Organism: Chaetura pelagica; assembly: GCF_000747805.2. Classification (NCBI taxonomy): domain Eukaryota; kingdom Metazoa; phylum Chordata; class Aves; order Apodiformes; family Apodidae; genus Chaetura; species Chaetura pelagica. Next base: position 10,320,589 of record NW_009954185.1, on the reverse strand, counting down.
AGTGGAAACTGAGCTTTTGTACTCTCCTCTATTGTCTTAGCTCTTGGTTTTGTAAGCATTGTTTACAAATTTCTGCTGAAATTTTAATCTCTTCTTATAGCACCTTCAGCTATGAAGTACATGCTTTGCATGCCTTCTCCAGTCACCCTCTTTCTACAGCATCTTCTGTTCTAGTTTTTGCTATGGAATGAAGAGAAAAATTCTAAGATTTGCAGTGGATTTCCTGAAGACACCCCATAACCTCTATTGCTCAAGGTTTTAAGACAAAATGCTTAAAAAATTTACCAGGAATTATATAGTCCTGATCCAGGTGGGTAGAACAACTGGCTTCTTGAGGATTGTACCAGTCAGTCCTAAATTTAAACTATTTTCTTTCAGCAAGACCTGAATCCATACGTGCATTATATGTTTGCCATACATCCCTTAGCCCCTACAAACGTCCTAACAGCTGAATATAGTGACTTCAAGGACTCAGATCTCCCTTTTGTGCACTTTGTTCCATCTTTCTGCTTTTGCAAAAAACATTAGACCTAGACGTTCTTCCTTAAATCAATAATACTTTGTTTTATTTTATTGCATTTTTTGTTTAATTTGTCCTTTCTCTATAAAATTAACCACTTAAACATTGGCAAACTTGTCTTGTGAATTCTATTTCTACCCTGCTTTCTGACTACTAGGCTCACATCTCTCACTTTTCAAACATATTTTGGTTGTGGCTCTTCTTTCGTTGTATCTCTCCATCGAGCTGGAAATTGCCTTTGATTTCTTGCTCAGTGTAACTGCCTGCAGTTTCCTTGAGCATTCCACAACACAGCTGAGCACATATTTAGTTTTCAATAGACACTTAAATGTCCTTTAGTTCAATCAATGTAAGCAAACACTCAATCTTAATTAAATAGAACTGATCTTGAACAATAGTTTAATATTGGTTATGTCCATAAACATAATAAAAAGTTGCAACCATGTGATTTAACTTTTACTTTTCCTTAAAGATTTGGAGAGGAACGTGATGCACTAAGCTTGAAATTCAATAACATAATATTTTGTAGTGTGCTGTTCACACATCTAACGATAGCTATCTAATGCCATTGTTCAGAGCCATCCACCTTGGACTCATAGACATGAGAACTGGTGGGGACCTGCTCTTCTGTAGCAGCATCTGGATGTCTGCATGCTTCTAAAGTGGCAGCAGACACTTTCTTTTTAGGCAGTTTCAGTCACAATATCTGTAGTTGTCCCTGTTCTCAAAGGGTATTTCAACACACCCCTGTAGTGTCTTGACAAAAGACAAACCAAAAAATCCAAGGAGTCCTGCCTCCAGTATCCTAACAACTGCAAAAGTTAGGAAGGTCTCAATAGTACTGTTGATTTAGGTCAATATCCAGACCAGAAGTGCTGTATCCCGTATTTTTAAAATAAAAATGCATCCTTTATTTGTGTTTTAATAGAAATAACCATGCCGACATGATAAAAAGATGCTTATGACTTTGTCTGAATTCTACAAGAGACACCATCATGGAGCACATCTCTTCCCTAGAATATTATTAATTTTTCCCTATCCCTTATACAGGACTGTGTTCCAGACAGCCCACACTTGGCTGCATTGAAGGAAACATGACAAAACAGAAGAGACATGTCTCTATCAGAAGCTCCCAAGCTATATGCTTATGAAAGTATCTCAACTGTGAAAATGTCTCAATCAATCTTGAACACTTTTTTTGAAAGTGCAAGTGAGTTTCTCTTTTCATTTCTGGGCTGAAGACTGCATGATATAATCAAATTGTTACTTGACTGTCATTACAGGTAGAGAAGCTGTATGGACATGCCAATTAATGAGTAAGATTTTAATCCTTATCCATACAGTGTATTACAAAGACTCTTCTGGAACACATCATTGATGTCAAATCTATACTGAAATAAAAATTCAGAATTACTTTGGAATAACTATTTCACTGCTTTTCTAAGGGAAGCCAAACCTTTGGATTTTTACATTTGAAAAAAATCCTTTTGGGCAAAAGTTTTATGGTTCCAAAAATTTGATTAAAAATACAAATAAAAAATTGAAGTCACAGAATTGTGAAATCTTTACCTGACTTACATAAAAAACATTGTCTAGAAAAGGTTTATGTGATAGAATAAAAGATTACTTGGGGTTTTTAGAGTTAAATAATCTTGCTGTCCTCTAATTTAGAGTCAATTTAGTACAAGTAGAAAACACCTATGTGTCTTTTAGACAGCACTTGAGGTCATATATGCCTAAGCTGCCTTCAGTTTTAGAAATAAATGTTAAAGAATGTGGTCATATACCTGAAATTTCAGCATATTCTTGCTGAAATATATTGCTGTCCAAAAGAGAAAAGACTTGAATAAATTTAAGTATTCTTCATCCTAATCTGAGAGCAGGGCTGATTTGGAGAGAAGGTGTATAAACATAAATGGGACAAGAAATGTTGAAAAAACCCCACATACATATATCCTTGGTTTTTTAGCTCAGTTAGTGCTCAGGAAAGCGTGGCACTTTTACAGAACTGTAAAGAAACAGAATGTCATAAAAGTAACCTAATATGTCATAAAATTGTCCAGGGGAAAAGGCAGACCATTGAAACAAATACATTTTTCTCCTACTCTTTTTACATAAGATTTTCACTAGCTGAGCCCCCTCCCCACATGAGAACAAAACTCCTCTTTATATTTCCCACTGAAATGAATACACATCCAAAACATGTACTTAAATAAAACAATACATGCTTGAACATTTTAAAATGTCATATCTAAAATAATTGCAACAAGGAGATCCAGGTATTCTGCACAGCAAACAAAATGAGATTATAAATTATATAATATGCAACACAGCATGGCATTTAAACATAACTGAGTTGAGCAAATAACATAATAAAAATAAAAACCAAAACATATCTGAATGTTTAAACTATTTTTTCTTTCATTTTTCAGGGATTTCATAGCCTCCAACCATTTGTTTCAGAAGTAAAGGCCCAAACACCTTTCGCTAAGTACAAATTATCTCTCTATGATTTTAGAAAGGATTTTTTGCAGTGCAGTCAACCCTTAATTTCTTTATAGCTTTTAAATTGCACATTCCACACATTAAATTCCCTTTTTATTAGAATTGCATTATGAACTAGCTGAAAAGGTAATGCAGATCTTCATTTCCAAAGATAAATGTGTCCCTCAATATTTTATGAAAGAGGAAAGAATAGAAAGGCACACACCATACACCTCAGCCACCCAGCTCTCTTTGTAAGCACATCTTTTCTTTCTGCCAGGGAACTTCGCTTTAAAATAGCAACCAAAGAAAAACACTGAGAAATGACAGTGGAATGAGGCTTTATCATCAGGTTGCTCAATCGAGACATGACTCAGCCGTTCTTACTCACCTCGGGAAGCCATTCCTGAAGCAAAACAGGCCTGTGCCAGGAGGGTCTGTGATGGTGGCTTTGGCAGCCTCATTGACAACAACTCTCCCCTGCCGGCCAAACCAGCACTGGATCCAGGACTGGTGATCCCTCTCTCTAACTTTTTTTCTCCTGTTCTCTCTCTCCCCTTTCTCCTTCCTAAACACAAGGCCTACCACTCTTTATCCCACGCCACACAGCTTGAACATACACGCCTCGTGACTTTTGTCATCACAATGTCAGCCTTTACGGTCATGCACCCTGAGCATGTAACATAATCAAAGTATTAGCCTTTTATTAATTATTCCTTGTATAGTTTTAAATAAAGCTAATGTTCAAATACGGACCTGGAGTGTCGTTTCACCTTAATCTGACCGAGGGGATTTAGGAATCAGCATCACCTTCCTTCTCTGCCCGGGAAGCTGGACCTAACACCAACCACCTCACAGTCACACAAGCTGAGGTCATTGGCTTCCAACAGTCCCTGCAACTTGTCTAAATGGCTTTTGACAAAGCACTAATATTAGTAATTACATAGAAATAAGATTTTTGTAGCAGTTTTGCTGGATCAGCACTTTCACTGATGAGGTGATTTATCTCTTTGGTGAACTTAGTACTAATTTGCAATGAGATGCTGTGCAAATTACTCTTTGTTAAGCCCCATTGGGACAGTGTGTAACAGACATTATGGACTTAATCTCAAAACTTTAAATATATGGGCTGAACTTTCATCTCTTGATTTTTTATTTACTACTTATCTATTTATAATTACTCTTTAATGTGTCTATGACTGCAGGGGGGAAAAAAAACCCCAACAATAATAAACAGAAATAATAATAATAATAAAAAAATTAAATAGCATACTTAGAACACATTCACAATGCTAACCCTCCTGGCTTGAGGTTTAGCTGTGGGAAGCAGTTCCCAAACAGTCAGAGGCTGCCACTAAATAGCTAATACAGCTTGAAATTTTGTTTAGCATTTTGTGAAGCTTTTCTGCTCCACATGGTAACTCTTCAGGGAGTGATTCAGCAGAAATCACAGCCCAGGCAGTTCTCAGGCCCAGTTTCATCAGACTTCTTGTGGCAGTGATGTGGAGAAAGGAGCTCTCATGTGAGTCACTCAGCCTTAAAAAAGGCTGGCCTCCTGCTGTGCACTAAATCAACTTCTTAAATTATTTTATTAAGGGAATATTCTATATGAAATTGAATATTGCGAGTATGTATGAGAGTGCACATGAAAAGATTAATTATAGAAAACAGAAATAAAATGTAATTGCAATAGCTCTAAATCCAACTGATTTTTCTTTAAATGGATCATTTCAGGGTTTTTCACACTGTACAGGTACAAAACCATTTGGTACTATCGGAAATTCTCCATGGACTTTAAATACAATTTGTACCTAAAGAAGTAAAAGTTATTTCAGCTAGCTAGTTGCAGGACTTAGTCTAACATTAATCAGACTAGTATTATTCATTAGTTACAGATACCTAGGCTGCAACTGATTTCACATATTTTTCCTGTGGCAAAGTCTTCAAAGACTTTTCATAAAGAGATCAAAAAATGCTTTGGTGAAGAAAAACCAGGCATTTCTGACAGAGAATTAATCAGCACACAGCAAGTTACTGACTGGGTAAGAGGATTATCTGTAACCACCTAGCAAAAAAGTGATTAAAATTGGAGCAGTTTTCCATCAGAAAATGTTGATTTGATGAAAAGCAGAAAATTCTGCATATTTGCCTCATAAATGTAATGAAAAAAATAGCAGAAATGTCTATCTCAACTTTAACAAGATAACTTCTTTTTTTTTTTAAATCAATGTTACTAATCACTGTACTAAACATATTTCATTCGGTGGTCAACATAAGATTTAAGAAACATCACTGGGAAAATTTAGGAGCAGTGATACTTAGATAATGTGGAGAAGGAGAGGCAAGGAAGAAGGAAAATAAACTATACACTACTATTCCACATTTCTCTTTAACATTAACTGTCATTTGAACATGTTAGCAGATACTGGCCTATTTTGAAGATCAATTATAACATAATAATAGTTAAGAAATTAGAAACATTATGCCAGTTAATCTTTTCAAAACAAATGTCAGAAATTCTGTTGAATATTTTACCACAGTTTTTGTTACTATTTAGCTTTATTTTTTTAGAAATACAAATTTCAGGCCCTATAACCAAGATCAGATCCCCCTTCTTACATACATATCAATGTCATATAGTATTTCAGCTTACCATGCTATCCTGGCTCCTTTACTTCAATAAAAGAGTATGTCCTGCTGCTTCAGATCACATCAATGTTTGGATTAGTGTAGCTTGGCCACAGAACATGCACCTCATACATTAACAGCCAATGTACAAAAGCCACTGTGTTCCAACAACCAGAAGGAAAATCTATTAAAATTTGTTATTCTCAAACTAATACTTGTTTCTCAGCATGTCTTATCTGCAACCTCAGATACATTCTAATTATTACTATACCAAGAGGCCTGGCACACAGCTGTAAAAATAATGACATAAAAAATAAATTCTACCACACCATATGGACAGCTCAAGCTGATGAAAATTGCTTACTTCTTACAAGTTTTGTAATGGATTTCTTGCAGTTAGGTTTCTTTGAGATAAGTTCCTCAAACTTCAGAAAGACATGTATTAGAAGCTGAAATCCAAACAACACAGACCTCCAAGGTTTGCAAATTTGACTGAAAATGTTATGGAAACACATTTCTACTCTGTATTTTAAGCTGCTGGAGAGAACTCAGTGTTACAGATGAAAAACGCAGACAAACTAACAAACAAACAGCTTTGTTTTTGTAAGTAAAAAAATATGCTAATGTAGTTTGGGTTTTTGCATTAAGATCTGAGAGAGATGGATGACAGATTTTTGATTTGCCAAACTGAGCTGACTCAGTCTTTATGCTATTTGTTATTTCTGAGTTGCAGAGATGTATTTCTTTCCCTCTGTACTGCTGTGACGTCCCAGAACATTAACATGGCTGAAAAAGTATCTAGGACAATGAAAAGAAGCAGTTATAGTCTGAGTTTTTTTATTGGTTTGTTGGTATTGCTGATATAAGTGAGATTTGCCTCAATTGGTCCTACTACTGATGAACATACTGAGTTACTAGGTTATGGTTAATTTTCAATGGGATTTATTGTACAGTAACTCATTAATTACAGTATGCCATCACTCCTCCCTGTGTCATAAAGACATGTAAACCAAGAAGCAGGACTTTGATTGGGCAGTCACAATATTTAACAGGAAAAGCAGTTTAAAAACAAACAAACAAACAAAAACGAATCTAGAAAGAGTTACAATAAACTGTGTTAGGAAAATACTCACTTCCCTAGTACACTTTCAAGCACAAAGAAGCTTTTTTCCCCTCCACCTCAACAGACAGTTAACTCACATGTTAACAAGATCCATCAAGACCTAATAAGGCAGCTTCATTAACATGATTATCAACTTATTAATAATTTACAAGTTGGTAGAAGTACAGTACTTACGGGATTATAATGCATCATTTTAAACATGAAGATAATATTATTGTAATACTCATTAAGGTAATCTCTGCTGAAGTAAAATTTGTAGTACATATATTTGTATTTTCTTAATACAGTTCAATTGCCTCTAATGTAGGAACAGTGCTTAATATAATGTCTTGCTCTTATGCAAGAATCTGTGATTAGGCTTTCAGGGCATTTGGAACTGGATCCAGAAAAGGTCTTAAGTACCTCACTCGAGCAAAACACCGATGTTTACAACTAAGGAGATGATTCACTGAAAAAAAACCCCAACAAACTTATATAAAAACAATGTTCTATATTTCACATGAAAGTATGATCTGATAAAATGTACCATCAATTTTAGAAGAGGGATTGCAACTCAGGACCTGGGCCTGGAAGGATCAGTTCAGCATTTGAGCACACAACCAGATTCTTGCTGGTTTATTGTAGCTGAATATTACACTCTGCTTTACCCCTGGCACTGCTTCAGCCAAGACAGGGAAGAAAGTAGACATTCAACTAAGCCAGGAGAATATGGTAAAAAATACAAAGTGTGGGTCTGAAACCCTTTTTAACTTGGGGGGGGAAAAGGGCATATCTGATTTAATTTAAATTAATCCGAATAGATTTTAAATACGCTTTTTACAGTCCTGCTAGAAATAGAGATGGTGAGCTGTATTTTTACAGGCTGGAACTTATGGCTTTATTTATGATTACCTAGTGATGTTTTGTTGACTCCCACCAGGCTTTGGATCAGGCCCATAGACTGTCTTTTGGGAGATCAGTGTGAAAAATTATTAAGATATTATCTTACTTGAAGATCATTTAGAAATCTCAAAATGAGATTTATCTCACTAAGAGGTAGGAAACTTGTGCTATCTTTTGCTCCAGAAGGTATGAATAAAGCAATCCCTTAGTGGATTCTTTCAGAGTGGTAGTTGTGACCAACTGTGAGCAACTATTGTGAGCAATTACAGGCAACAAGTTTAAAAACTCATTTAAAAATTTCTCTGAATAGGCTAGGCTGTCAGTCTGGGAACCATGATTATGTGTTGGGCCCAGCTGGCTTCAAGGTCTTCTAGTGGAATCAATTATTAACTTCTTATGCCCTGCTTTGTCTCCAGATGAAGTACATTGCAGAACCGCTGTGATACCAAGTTTGTTATCCAATGATCCCTTGGTACTGTGTCTGTCCTAACCTTAGATGTGAACTATATACCTCTCCTCAGTTTAAGGAGAATTCTCCGTGGAGGAAAAGAGACCAACCCACGACTGTATGCATTTTTAACCAGTTAGCACAGTAAGGTGAATGGGTCTGAAGGCAGGAAGGACCCCCAGGAAGCTAACTGGTCATGCCAGAAAAGACGCCAAGAACAGTTTAATGTCACTGCTGGTTTGCAATACTCCCTATCCTTTAAACTGATCTTTACTGGCTGATCCTTGTATCACATCAGTTTGCAAGACATGGGCCTACATTGCATGTCCCAGGCACTTAATGCACAAGATAAGCCCTAATTTCACTGATACAAAATAAAACAGAAAGTTTAAAAGTTCTTAATTTTTCATACTTCAACTGTTTAGAAATGAAATTGTATGAAACAGTTGCACACAAACACAGGACATCCCCTTTGATGGCCTGAAACCTTGTGTGTTCTGAGTGGCAAAATTTTCATTGGTTATAAATCTGGACGTGACTACCAAAGCTATGAAAAGCCATAATGCAGTTGTGGCAGAGAAAGAGAAGAAAGAAAGGGAAGACCACTTTTCAACATGAAATAGTATTGCAATGAGATGCCAAAAAAAAATGGCTATGTCTACATGTGAAATATACAAGCCTTCTGCAAAGAAACTGTTTACTTGTGTAATAAGTATGCATCTAAGTGATGCTTGCTGTTTTATTTACAGTCTTCTCCTTTGAAATATGGTGCGGTCACTGCTGTGATGTCAAACTTGACACTTCTCAATACACATTAATAAAGCTAGTAGGATACCAAAATAACATACCTGAAACTTTCATGAGGAACTTGAATTAAGAAAAAAAAAAGTATTTGGAACATTCAAAATAAATTATTTTTTACTTGCTTATTAGTCTGGATCAGAAATATTAAGCCTATATTAATATCTTCAACTTTAGTTGCTTAACTAAGATGCCTAAATCAGTAGCCTAGCTACCTCAGATTTCTGATAGTCAGTGGAAGAATCATAAATACCTCAGGACACCAATTTCGACTTCATATGGGAAGATGCACTGGAAAAATTTCTACATGTATTATGAACTGAGTCTAGTATCCCACCAAACCTTTAACATGGATGTCTTGGTTTCTGAAATCAAGTCATAAGCAGTTAAATTTGATTACTTAATACATTCATAGTCAGTTAAATTCATTAGTATTGTTAGACAAAATAGCAGATAGCATGGAGAGAACAATCTTTTGCTTTTAATGATTTTTTTTCATTTATTTGTAATGTTTGCAATTAAAATTTCTATAGTCTTGACTTTGGTAAATCAGATGTTGCTGTTTTTGTTACTGTTGCATTGGATATAGCTGTAAAGCAGCGAAGTTTGTAGAAGTACAAGAAAACAGAAAATCAGAAACTGAAAAAACATAGTATTTCATATATTCCTGAAAGTCCAATTTGACACACTGAGAAAAAGGGCCACATAAACCAGATTTTGATTGCAAGCCATAAATTAAAATAAGTAGTGATGCTGGTGAAGTCATCTAGGTCAGTAACTATTTCAACCTGGGTTTTACAAGTTGAACACAGCACTTTTATGTGGTATATGTCTAGATGCATTTATTTACATACTTTTATTGCAAAGGTACTCTCACTTTTATTTTGTAATATTTGAATGGGAACTTACAATTGCACAGATAACATTAATTGCTGTTGGATGTCTTTTAAAGAAAGGATATTGCCTCGGCCATCAGTGATGGAAGATGGAAGTAGCGTATCAACATAGACCATGGATCACACTTATTAATCCCTCTCTGAATGGCACTTACGGAAGGGTGGTAATTGCTAAGTAAGATATTAAAAATGCCCGACTAATATAGCAACCTGTTAGGTGTTTCAAACATTTTAATCAGATGTTACATGTATTTAATATGCAACCCAGCAATAATTTAGCTGCTCTTCTAATGGAAAATATATTCATTTTTAGAAGAAGCATCACTGTTGCTTCATAAAGTCAGTTTCTTAAATATTAGGCTGAAACTGTTCTACTTAGCCACATAGCTGCTGGCTACTGAGTATTTTAAAGAACTTGATTAACCTAGCAGTACTTTCCTTCAGGGAGCACCTGAGGTAAAATAAATAAACTTCCCCAAACTACCTTCAGAGCCCTAAGAAGCAGAAATAGGGCAGAGTTGTCTTGAATATCTTTGTCCACTCTTACTTTGTCTTTAGGAACCAGATACATATCACCAGCACTGGAGACACTGGTGTAAACTCAGAACATAAACGCGAAGGAGTTAGGATGGAAACATGATTTATATGCCATACTATTAATTGTACAACTGCACATTTGTGTTTCCAACCTAGTTTCTTGGTAGAAAAGTACAATTCTCCAGGGAGATGCAAAAAGGAGGGCTGCACAGAAGTGAGTACTCTTAATGCTCCCTTATCCCATTTTAATAAGAATCAAAGTCCTCATGCACTCATACTTCCAGCTACATTATTAACACAGAGCACCCTCTAAGTCTCCTTTGTGTTTCATGAATGTGGGATGACAAGGGAATTGGTAGATGTTTGTAAGGGATAGTTCTAGCACAAACTAACACAATTCCTACTTCCCAGGTCTAGTGTGGCATACATTCCAATTGTTAGTATGAACAGTCCCGTGTACTGGTTACTAAAAGGACAGGTAAGCAGTTCATTTCAGGGCATTCTAACATTTTACCACAGCTGATGGTGGACAAGCCCTTCATCACTCTAATGGCAGTTTGCATTTTTGTTAGACAGTGCTTTTGCTTCCTTTCTTGCAAACTTTCAGGGACTTCAGGGTAGCTTAGCTCTGGACCGTTCCTAGTCCAATCTGACATGAAGCTCACAAATGAAGAAACTTTCCATCTGGGGATCCAGGCACATTCTCCAGTGAACCTTGTCAAAGCCATTATGTTCCTTAGGTACTACCTGACTGGCCTCCCGCTTTGTGTCTATAAAGTCCAGGTAGGATTCCAAAATGTCATTGCTGGGAGGCTTGCAGAGATATAGCTGTTTCCATTACGCAGATGTAGGCCTTGCTCAGATGCCTGTCCAGTTGAAAAATGAGTATTTCCAGGGAGAAAGATTCCTTAATCTTTTTGGACAGCCTATTCCAGTATTCTTATACTCCATTAAATTTTTGGTAGTATTTTTTTCCTGTATTTTTGCAGGATTTTGATTGTCACAACTTCAGACTGTTGCTTTTCTTCCCTATTGCTAGAAAGAGCCTGACTCCATCTTCTCTGCACTCTACCATTAGCTAGTTGAATAGAAATATTTGCCCGTCTTTAGCTTTCTATTCTAAAGGTTGGGCAAAACTATTTCTCTGAGCGTCTCTTTCTGTATTGTGGGCATCCAGACATCAGACATCTGGATGATTTTTTCTGCTGGTCTAGCTTCAGTATGTCAGTGTCTCTAGGAAGCCCAAAGCTGCAGTCTGTACCCTCTGGATATTTTTCAGTATTTTTTTCTCCAAGATCAGAGCTCATATTTTCAGAGCTGAAACACATTATATGTGCTTCACCTGCAGAGATACATGAAACAGGATTTTTAAGAGGGCAAGTGCTCCATAAAAACCAACAGTCAGTCAGTTTACTCCCTAGAAGCAGACAACAATTTTAAAGTCAGAAAAAAACAGAACTGAAAATAAGTCATTAGATCATGACTGCAGCAATGATGATCATTAGAGAGAATAGTAGTGGATACCTGGGAAATGTGTGAATCAAGTCTGACTTTTATGCCCTCGCTGTCACATGATGTACATGGTGAGTATGACTCACATGAATATGAAACATATCTCTTCCAGTGGGTTTTCATAAAACCTCTTTTTATGAAGCAAGTTAGAAACAGAAAAGCACATGGATATGCAGGTATTTATAAAATTATCCTGCAAACATATGCAAAGTCCTCAAAACATCTGCTAAACACAGTAGGGATTTTTAGAACACAATAGTTTTAAAAACAACTTGCTTTCTCCTTAAATTACATTTAGGATCAGGATCAACATCAGAAGACAACTGGGAAAATAAAATACTTCCATTAATCACTTTCCTGAAAAATGACCGCTAATTTGCATGCTAATGCAAAAAATGGTGTGGAAATGTTTTCAACACCTTTGTTAACCTACATCCTAAAGTGGCAGGTTAAAAGTGGTGAAGAATCATAAGGAGCACAGAAAAGGACAGATAATGATAAAACTTTGTACTGTTGAGAGGTTTTGGGATGGAGACACATGTTCAAAGCATTTGAACAAAAATCTAAGGGATTAAGCTGGTAGAAAACAATACTGCTTGTTGCTACAAAATTTTTATCCAACTCAGATGTTGTGGCCAAACACTTCAGTTTATGAAGGCTACAATGGTTTTTATTTGTCTCTGAATTATATCACTGTATTCCCCACATTTACATTTCAGCACAGATAAATGCTTTTCTCCTCCTGAAAATTATAAATTGTTTTCAGACAGGGGAAGATGGAAACCTCCTTTCCCTATCCAAGAAGAGCTGATATTGACAGCAGATTGGGGCAGCAGCGTAACAGAGCTTGTTCTTGGACCAATTTCCATAGCCCCTGGGAATGTACTGTAAAGAATTTCAGTAAACAATTATGCTTGCACAAACAGATCCAAGCTGCTACAAATCACTTCACTTCTTGTTCTTAAACAAAACTATTTAACTTACCCACTGGGTGCTTTTGGCAGGCTGTGGCAGGAAGAGTGAGGGAGAGATAACTGCATTGCAGTTTCACTGTCTTTAAAGCTTGTAACAGTCTCCAATGTTTTGGTGCCAGAATCACTGCACACTTTACACCACACCTCAATTTGATTTTCTTCCAGATTCGAAAACATGATACATGAGTAGGTGAAAAGATGGAAGAGTCAGAATTCAGAATGGGAGTGGAACTTCAGACAGCCATGACACACTCATGTATTTTGAGGCAGGGCAGTAAACTACAGAGGACAAGAAGTTTGACTATGGCCCAAGAGATTATATTATTAAAAAAAGAAAAAACACTATGCATTATTTCAGTTTTGGAAACATCACTGATAAAGCTATTTAATACGTATTTATTGTATAATACTAGGTAAAATAGAACAGAATATATAGTAGATGTATAAAGTGAAAATTAAAAAAAGCAAAGAGAGAATGAGTTTCCTGCAGTCTGAGGAGAAGTGTTTCACATGTAAAAAAAGAAAAAGGAAACAACAAAAAACCAAAAATGATGCTTTTAAACCTAATTCACTGAAGCTCATTTTCAAAATGCTTCACAGCTTCAACTTTCGGAGTGTTATTTCCAAAAATGTCAAGGGTTTTGAAGACTTTCTAAGAAACCTGTAGGTTGTAGGTGATAGGTGTTAAAATCCCATTTCTACTGGATTTATAAGCTTAATATCTCCATTGTTCCTCTAATATCCTAGACAATGAGGTACACAAAGCACACTGAAAGTCAACAAAATATTTGATATTTTAGTATCTGTTGGAGTATATTTTCTCCATAACAGAATCACCCAGAAGAAATACTGCTTCTTTTAAGGTCCAAATAACTTTTTAATCATTAATAAGCCTTGAACAGAACAAAATCCCTTTTTTTCTGTCAACATAATTTGAGAAGGAGAGATATTAAACCTGAGTGTAACAAAATCTTGGTAGCATTTAAATATGAAATTGTACTCTGTACTGTCCATAATCTATTCTCCTCTTCTTACTATATAGTACCCTTCTTTTTCTCATCAGTGTGCTCAGCAAAAAAATTACTTCAACTCTTATGCTGCTATAGCAGCTTAAAATACCTACATCATTTTCAGCTCTAGCATTATTTCACTTGCCCAGAATTGGAAAAAAAAAAAAAAAAAGAAGAGAGAATAGGATTGATTCCATTTCAGTATCTATAAGGGGATGAAAGAGACCTGGGGATGTGGTTATAATGCTGTTGAGAATACCTATACCATGTGAGCTTACAGAGAAGATCTTTAGGGCTGGCATTGTCTTATCCAGCTTGTGACAAATACATTACAATCTTTGTTCATTTGCCATAAATTTAGCTGGAAAGTACCTTTATGTGTCAGCATTTAATGTTCAATTTCAGGTGTCACAGGACTTGGCTGTCAGGCAAAGGGTGGTACTGGTGAATAATAACTCGAACAGGGAGCAAAGCAAGGTTTGTACAGAGGTAGAATTTGTATAATATACTACTGGGGGAAAAAAAGACAAATCTATGGATAAGGACACTTTTTTTCTAAAGTCTGAAAGAGAAAACAAGAAACATAAGATTAATGCCTCAATTGTAAACCATTTGTTAGAATGAATCTTTTAGTTTTATACCTTCAGGTTCAGCATTTTGGATGGTTGCTCACCCAAGGAGAACAATTCAGCTCCTTCTTTCAGATGCTTTAGAAAGAAGAAAATCTGCATGACAGTAAGAAAAGAGGATTTGGGGCAAAAATTATATTGTCTAGCAATGTGATACTAAAAGGACAGTGGGAACCAATCCACTTGGCTTACCGTCTAATATGCCTTTTGCAAATCAAGTGCCTCATTAATCTCCATTTATTCCTTTGCAGCAAGAGCATAAAAAAGCCTTCAACAGTGTAAGAAGGTATTATGATTAAGTAATACATGGATTTGATCCTCAGTTCCTTGCAAATGTACATAATTTCTTATTTACACAAGTATGGATAACTTTGCAGGTACTGCTTACTTGAGTAATGATTATTGCTTTGAGCACAATGTCTATACTATATTACTAGATGCCAAATCATGGAATGCTATTATTCAGCTATAAATTATTATTATAACTTAAATTGCACACATACTAGTTATAGCTTAATGCAGTCTTTTCCAAGATTGATACCAGAGAATTTTATATAGAAGGAATATAGTACAAGTAATATTTTCTGTTAAACCTTGCAAGTGTGAAGGTAGGTCAAATTTCATGCCAAAAAATATGTTGGAAATTGCTTTAATCCTATGATGCAATACAAAAATAATAAATGTTTAGTTTCACCAGAATACATATTCCACATTATAACTTCCTCATAGAGTGGTGTGTTTGCTCAATTTTTATTGCAAGCAGGTATATTTTGGGTGTCAATTAATCAATTGGTCTTGGTTCTAAGTAAAAAAAAATAAGTGTTTCATTAAGTACAACCCTTCTGCTGCACTTACTTAGCATTTCTAGTCACAAATACTTTGAAAAAAGTAATGAATGCACTAAATATTTTTTTTTACCTCTCTTCACTTACTTCTTTCTGTCACCCTCTGTTGCTATGGCCTAGCTTTAGTGGAAATTAGAGAAGGGAAGGAAACAAAAAAAGATGTCTTGCAGATAATTACATCAAAGAGTAACTATGAAAATAGTTAGAAGAATAACTTTAAACTGTAAGAAGGTAGATTTAGGCTAGACATTAGAAATAAATTCTTCACTATGGGTGCAATAAGACACTGGAATAGGTTACCCAAGGAAGCTGTGGATATGTCCTCCCTGGAAGTATTCCATGCCAGGTTGGATGAGACTTTTAGCAACCTGATCTAGGGTTGGAACTAGATGATCGTTAAGGTCCCTTCCAACCCAAACCATTCTAGGAATCTATGATCTTATGATTCAGAAGTGTTTTGGATAATACTTACAGATTATGGATTCACCTTCCATGAAATCTACTAGGTTTGATTCTCCTGCTCAACATATACACTCACCCCTTTCTCACTTCACTCTTTCTTCCAGGTCCATTTGTTTACTATCTGAGTAGATCCATCCACTCCACACCACCAGAACCTGTCCTCCTCCTGTCTGCCAACATAGCAATACCAGCAATCAGGCCTCAAGCATAAATGTCTCCTTTCCAGCCCAACTCAGTGACAAGTAGCACTGGCAGTTAAGAGACAAATGGATGATCCTTTTGCCTTGTTTTAATTATGGCTTTTCTCCTTCATTTAAGTAGACCTAGATTTGTCATCAAAGACACTCACCCAGTTTAGCATCAGGCACCCCACCAAGCCACTTGTCTCTGAGGTACAGTCACTATGACAAGAGGGCAGAACCAGCCTCTGAGGTATACACAACAGCTCCTCATGGATGAGGACTGTTTTCCTAATTCCATTCACAAACTTAGTCTCTTAAATTCACTGAATCCAGACTGACAACCTCAGTAGTACCTTTTGCCCAACCAGGCATGCCTTGCAAACCCCCATGCCAAATGTCATCCATCAAGAGTAAATCTATGAAGACTCTCCATTTTGATCCTATGCTATGTATAAGGAATAAATAAATACAAAATAAGAAAAAGAATTCCAGATCATCATCATCATCAAGTTGGACATCAAAATATGGTATTAGTGTCAGTATGCTGGAGATAAAAAGGAAATATTACAATGGAAAATGAACCTATGCGTTCCCATACTGAGTCAGAACATCTTTGGCTCCAGATAAATTAATTATATGTCCCCAAAGTGCAGTTTAGGATATATTTTTAAAATTTATTTTCTCTGAAAAGTTTTTGAAAGCGGATTAAAACAATTTATTATATTTTTTACAAACTGTTTATCCAAAGAGCCAATTTATCTAAGAAAGGGGTGGGGATGGGAAAACTAATGAAAAAATGAATTATTCAGATAAGATGAACTTCCTGGTTTGATTATAGATGAATTTTAACTGAAATTACTTTTAAAGCTTATCTCATAATGTGGTATCAAAAGCTAGTGTTCTGGAAAGTAGTATTTTTTATTTCTGCACTGTTTTATCAACAGGAGCCTAATTTTATACACTTTAGGATTGTAATGACAGGTCTCATTTAATAGAAATTTAACAAAAAAACGAAATTCCATGATGCTCAGCAATTAAGAAGGGTGGGGATTAAAAGTGAGGCTGGCTTAGTATTCTATTATTTTAAATTACAAATTTGTGATCCAGAAAATAGTACAGTTATGTATTATCATAGTATAGTTATGCATTATCATATCAATAGGGTTCTAATTTTCTATGCTTGTTTACTAAATGATCTGTTGAATGCAAAATAGTGGTTTGATTAATTTTCTAACTTATTTCTTGTACAAAAATTGATCTGAAGCATAAAAGTCCTTTCTAATATTTGAAAGAGAAGCTTGCTTTAATATCTTTGCTGTAAAAAAAAAAAAAAAAAAAGAGTATCCAGATGAAAATTAACTACTAACCGCCTGGGGGAAAATGTTGTTTGTTTTCTAAATTATCAGAGTCACTAAGAGAACTTATAGACAATACATGCAGTAAAAAAAACCTCAAGATACAAAACATGAGTTTTAATTTGGTGACACCTTCATTAGTTCATGCAGTAAGGACAGTCATGGTATAAAACCCTAACCCTCTCAGTTTGCCTCTCAGTTATGTTAGAACAGGACAGCATAACCCTTATGTGAATGTTAAAAAGATGAGAACAGGCATATTTTACTGCACATGAAAATAAGAATATCATACCTGAGAAGACATCTTTAGGTTAGGCATCCAAATTTACTTCCAATTCTGGTTTAGTTAATCAATGTTTATGCGGACATCCTCTTTCCTCTCTGAAAAGAACTCATGCAATGGATGCTTGCCAAAAGGAGCTGGCTGAGGTTATCTGACCTGCTTTCCCAAATCCCCAGTTGAGTTCCCTTACAGTTAACAAATCCCCTATTTAGGATCAGTCAATGCATATTCAGTCTCTGATCAAAGGAGCACATCCTAAGGGCTCTTACGAGTTTTGATATTGGCTCTGACCTTTGTGCAAGGAAGCTAAAAATTCCCCCTGTGTGTTTGCAATTTCCTTCTCAATCTGTGTCACCTACCCAGCTCCCTGCCAAAACTTTCACTGAAACACTTCAGACCATTTTATAATCACTTCTGGAAAAAGAACCTAGGTCTGCCCTAAAGCTCTTAGCAATTGGCTTAAAAATTCCCAATTCTTTGCAAAAAGGTCTTTAGGGCATCAACCCCTTGCACTTGCACAGAGAAAGCCCTTGCATTTTAATACAAGTTAGCTGCTTCACTGTGGTTAGGGCTCAGACAGCAGCCTCAAGGAGAAATGGGCAGCCTCTTGTGGCTGGAATGAAGAATATTATGCCTGATGATTAAAAATGCAGTTCACATTACAAGTTCCCTTGCTCCCAGGATCTGAATTAACAGCAAAATTAGTAAAATCACCCAGTGGACTTCGATCTGCAGTTGAGGAGTGGAAGGTTCATGTATATGCTATGCACATCTTGAATGTCAGCAATCAAACAACTGTATCTCTTAAGTCCTTACTGATCTTATAAGCAGTCACATAATTTATCAACGATCCGAGTTGTTCATATTGTGATCCAGGCTCCCTGTGAAGGCACTGTGTTCTTTTCAAAGTATAAGTGGTCCTAATGTATTTTATTCTACTTTTTAACTGACTTCTAGATTAATTTTACACAAGTGACCATGCATATTTACTGCCCAGCTGACGTTTTAAGTGGACATTTTATTTACCTGCAGAACATCACTCCATACACTCAGAGCTACCTCCTCACCCCGGCACTCTAGTGAAGCTACGAGGCAGTGAGTTGCTTCACAGTATGGGCCACATAGTGCTGGTAACATTTGTCTGCCAAGGTAGTCTCCAATGTTTTGGTGTTTGAAAGTGGGCAAAGTTTTGGCAGCATAAGAGATTTTTCAGAAATGGTACCTATCAAAGATGCTCGTAACAAGTTACTTGCTGGGTGCAAGCAAGAAAACATCACAAAAAATACAGTAAGTAATATATGACGTGTGGATGTGCAGTATTTTTGTGATGTGGCAACATATCCTCTGGTATAAACAATTGCAATACATCTAGGAATCATACACAAAACACACCAAATGCTAACGTAGACTTTTCATTGTGACCAAACTGTGGCTACACTCTGCTACAAGTTGCAATGCTTCCAGAAAGCTGGTCTCCTGGAGATAGTACTTGGACTGTCAGTTATCTGGTATCATCAGACCATGTGGTACGATTCTGTTAAACATAACATCAGTTTAAATTACAAAAATATGGACAGATAATCCATTGCAAAACACGAGCACTTCCAACTTCCAGATCAATGTCTGAAATGTCTTTAGCTGAACATGGATTAATAACTATTAAAAATAATGTTAGATGCTGATTAACTTATGTTACTCTGCTGATTTGAAGGACTGGAAGTGCACAAGCTTTAAGAAACACTAGAGGGTAAATAAATTATAGTTTGTCTGGAGGAAGATACTGAATAGTACTTCAAATTATCTAAATACATGTGACAGTTAGCTTTTAAAGACCTGAAAAAATTCTGATACAAGACTATCATACTCTAAATTGTCCATTCTTTTATTTCTCATTTTTCTACTCTGGTCTTGTGAGACCCCAGCTGGAGTACTGTGTCTAGCTCAGGGGTCCTCAACACAAGAAGAGCATAGAGCTCTTGGAGCAAGTCCAGAGGAAGGCCACCGAGATGATCAGAGGGCTGGAGTACCTCTGCTATGAAGAAGGCTGTTCAGCCTGGAGAAGAGAAGGCTCCAGGAATACCTTCTAATGGCTTTCCAGTATATGAAAGCTGCGGAGGGATCGTTTACATGGGTGTGTAGTGATCAGATGAGGTGGAACAGCTTCAGACTGGAAGAAGGTAGATTTAGTTTCTACATTAGGAAGAAATTTTTTGGTGTGAGGGTGGTAAGACACTAAAGCAGGTTGCCCAAGTAAGTTGTGGTTGTCCCCTCCCTGGAAGTGTTCAAGGCCTGGTTGAATGGGGCTTTGAGCAACTTTGGCTAGTGGGAGGTGTCATAGCAGGGGCACTGGATGGTCTTTACACTCCTTTCCAACACAAACCATTCTGGGATTCTATTAATTTATAGTCAATCAATTTCATTGGATGCTATTCTAGTTTGTAAGCTCCACGATTTTTTAACATCATCTGGTGTCAGGCAAAAAGTTAGACATGACAGTGGAAGTAAACTAAAAATTAACTGACAGCTTTAGCTTCTATGTGCCATTCAAATTATATGCATTTCATGGTTTAATTTGCTGCCATTTAAAAAACCTCTATGAGATGAGTAAGACAGACAGATTTTGTGTATTCTAAAAATTATCACTCAATATGAATTAAATAAATTAGTATCTGTATCTCTGATTGGAACAGAATGTAATCTTTGGATCTAAAAATCCTAAAGAACTAACTTGTGAAGGTTTCATCGTATCTAGAAATACACTTGATATAATTGGAAAAAAAGTTCTGTCTAGGAGAATTCTGCAGAAGTCAATAAAGTCTTAAATAGTCAAAATCCTACTCTCTCTGTTCCTGCAGTCAGAAAATAAAGCAAACTAAAAGAAACACAGAATGGTTTGGTTTGGAAGGGACTTTAAAGATCATCTAGTTCCAACACCCCTGCACGAGCAGGAACACCTTCCATTAGATCAGTTTGCTCAAAGCCCCATCCAGCTTGCCCTTGAACACTTCCAGGCATGGGGCCTCCACAACTTCCCTGATGACCAGTTCCAGTGGTCCACCACCCTCAGAATAAAGAATATATTCCTAATATCTAACCTAAATCTCCCCTCTTTCAGTTTTAACTCATTACCCCTTGTCCTCTCACTACAAGCCCTTGTAAAAAGTGCCTCCCCAGCTTTCCTGTAGGCCCCCTTCAGGTACTAGAAGGTGCTCTAAGGTCTCCCTGCAGCCTTCTCCTCTCCAGGCTGAACAACCTCAACTCTCTCAGCCTGTCTTCATAGGAGAGGTGCTCCAGTTCTTGGATCGTCTTGGTGGCCCTCCTCTGGACTCTCTTCAGGAGCTTCATGTCCTTCTTGTGTTGGAGGCTCCAGAAGTGGACACAGTACTCCAGGTGGAGTCTCATGAAAGATAAATAAAGGGGGAGAATCACCTTCCCTGACCTGCTGGCCAGGTTCTGACCTGGAACCTGTGGTTCTGACTTAATGGGCAGTTTTGGTGAGGAATAGTTGATCTTCAGGTTTTAGTTACTGTTAGTGGGTCACATTCAGTGCTCAATTAACCAAAAAGCAGTTTTTAAACCAGGTATGCACTACATCTCTTACACTTTTGTATGAAAATAAAAAGCAAAGAGTACCTCTAAGTGCTTCTTGCCAACTACAGCAGTAGATGGATTCTGCTGTAAGCAAGGTTCTATATTGAAGTGCCCAACTTCTAAAGAAATACACAAAGATATATAGTCATATAACATTAAATCCAAAGTTCAGCCCTACTTCAGTGATGGCCACATGGCATGTTCCCAACAGCAAGGGAGACCTTACAGAGCTGATTAATTTTCCTTGTGATGACTAATGCTCAGAAAGTTCAAAATCAGACAGAAAGACACAGCTTCAACTCAATGAAAATAATAAAACACATGCAAGGTTTCAGGAATGTTCTGGACTACTTTGTGTTCACTGGGGAGTCACATTGCTACCAGCTTTGAAGGGAGATGCAAGGCAGATGCCTGTATAAAATAGCCATATACATCTTAAAGAAAATGCTTCATCCCACTAAGGATCCAATTTATCAAAAGCAATGCTAGCAATCAAGAGCAAAGTAACCTTTTAATGAGTATTCACACAGATCAGCTACTGTATCATTCTAGCTCCACCTCTAGTTCTGTGAAATATTCAGCAAAAATACGGATTCAACAATTCAACCTTGAGTAAAGTTGCTGGTGTTTATTTATTATGTCTCTAGAAGACAATGTCTGTTCTTTTAATGTTACCTTTCCCCCCCCAACTTGGCTAAATTTATGAGACTGAGGTCCCTTATTATTTCAAGCATGAAATCAGTGAAGTCACAGAAATTACACTAGCTGAGAAGTTATTCCCAGAAACTCAGGCTTTAGGTATGTAGTCCATTTGGCAGTCTGATTGACTATGTGCATTAAATTAAATTTAAACAAAACTGAAACAATATGAAACTTGTATTTAAGAGCAGATCTGTGGCTGAGTCAGGTTCCTTCTTTGAAACTATTTGTGGTGCCTTTCTATAAAAGTCAGATTTCATAAATGTTACCTAACAATCTAACACATGCTTCACTGTATCCAGTATGGCTGGACTATTTTAATATGGTTTATTAAAACTTTCACTGAAAAGACATGAAGAGATCTGTCATAGAAATTTTTTGCTGCCACCAGTTGTGCTATAAATATTGTTTTCTGCACACCATAAAGGCATATGTAACATGTGGTCAGATTAACAAATAAGGCTCATTCTTACAAATTATTTGAATATTTATTCCATTTGTAGCTAAAACAGTGGTCAAACAGGTAATGTACAATAAAAACTGGAAGGACCAAAACAGCTCCAGGTTCTCTGTCTTCATTCAGAGACTGGAGAGTTTTAAGGGAGCTTCCCTCTGTAGTAGATTTTGATACATCCCAGCTGCAAATTATATGTGTTGTAAATATGTCTGCTAGTTCATGAAATCTTCCCCTGAAAAATATCAAGAATACAGAAAGAAGTTCTGATCCTTGCCCTTAAGGTCTCCACATCCCTTCTATCATAAAACATCAGGAAAAATGTATTAACATCTTTTCAACTCCTTATGGGTCCATCTCAGATATTAGTATGGATTTGCCCTCCAGCATATATAGGAAGATGTCTGGTTTTCTCCTCTTGCTCCTCTGCCACAATCAAAAGACAAGACTCTCCTAGAATATGATATAATTCTTTTAATTTAAGTTAGAGTATCTGTTTAAGGAAGATGGAAATAAAGGAAACATAACTTTGTAAGTACTAAATACTAGTGCTGAAAAGTAAATATAGTTCTCATTAAAACTGACACAGAAACAATTTCCTTTCTGATATATACAGTTTACATGTTATTAGCTGCACTTACATCTTTATATTCTGAATAACTATGAGATCCTTCATAATTGTATGTCCATTTCTTTCTGTAATCAGAGTTATTAAAGCAAAGCATGGCATACACTGAATTAGAAGTACAAATAACAGGCTATATTTCTAAGTAGCATTTTTCTCCTAGGGAAGCAGAGTACTGTCTTAAATGTAAGAACAGTGATAAAATGCCAACCATGCCACTGAAATTCCACTGAAAATTCTCTGAGAAATTCTCAGCACTGTGCTTATCTTTGTGGCTCTGCATAAATGAGACATTTGCCAATAGATTCTTCTCACTCCTGCAGTCAGACTTGGAACAACTGCTGCATTTTCTCATAATTATGATACAATTTTATTTATAGTTCAGTTGACAGTTCAGTCTTTTTTTTTTTTTTTTTTAATTTATCTCCTTTATTTAGTTACTCATGCACTTTTTGTCTTGCTGCCACTTCCAACTATGCTGTCTTACAACATTTTGGGGAAGGCATTCCTATCAATACTACCCAGTGTATGTAGAATCACAGAATCGTTTGGTTTGGAAAAGACCTTTAAGATCATCAAGTGCAGCTGTTAACCCAGCACATTGCTGCATGATACAGAGCAGCTCGAGCAGTTCAAAGGGATACTGCATGTGTGCCCACATCAGAAAGAAATGGCCAAATAGATCCTGATGCAGTTTTTTTGAGGACTATGTGCAGTGTGTTTTGAGGACATGTCCAACCTAAAAAAATGACCTCACTCCACTGAATTCTGAATCTGAGTCGTGTTTGAAATTTCATCTCTAGGTCTTCCTAGTTTGGTTCCATCTTCCTTTTCTAGACTTGCTCAGAAGAACTAAAGGGAACTTTCATGACATAGGTTTCTGGACATAGTCTTCACTTGTCACACTTTTTCCCTGATGTGTCTGGTTTTGTGATGTGACTGTAATTATCTGAGTGTCCCTGTTTCACAATGACAAAAATGTGTTACCTGGTGCCCTCGGTCTTCAACTACATTTTGCAGAACTCAACAACTGAATACAGAAACACACTCCCAAGTGCTGAGGTGAGCTGTTATATTCAAAAGGATGTATGCACTGACACACAGATCTAGACGTTGGTTTAGATGACTGGTCTAGATAATTGTTTTATATCCAGACAGGGCTAATTACAGGGAAGCACACAGTACAGCGAATTGTCTGATGTTTTTAAATTAATATCCAAGATCTAAACACTTCAAGAATCTAGCAAAAGATCTCTCTCTTTAAGCACCTGCAAGCACAATAATTCCAATCTTTCACTTGATTTTTCACAATATTCTTCAAGGCAAACAAAAATCCTGACTTTTCTAAGAGTGAAATATAGTCAGTAAAAAAACAACAAGCAAAAACCCCTCTTATTTTAAACTGCTTATGTTCCAGAGTAAAATACGTAGAAGTAGGAAATTAATTTTCTTTCTGCAAGATAATTTCTCCTCTCTCAATACAGCCTATACAAACAAGTAACATTAATATATAAGGTCAGTCTGTTCCAGGTTTCCATCAGAAATACCTGTTGATATTATAGTAGATTTTGGTTTATGAGGTGTCATCACTACCTTGCCCTTAAAAGAAAGGAAACTTCTTTGCCCTTTACACAAAACTCTCAAGGTATACACACATGACATCACAACATGATGCAAATAAGATAGTTTGAGATACCACATTTCAGATTTAATATAAAATGAAAAAGCAATTTGCTTTCCCAGTGAGGTGAAAACTAAAATCAGTGCCCATCTCTGAACATGCTTCAAAATGGACCCAATGCTTTTGCTGGTACTTCATGAAAGGTTAATCTTCAGCAACCAAAAATAAGTGATTTATTTCATTCAGAACATAAATATTCTCTATGACAATAAGAATTTTGACCTAAATATTCTTTATAAATAGAGAGAAAGAGGTGAGTGAAGATTGCAAAGACGATTTCTGTGAGACTTGATTTAATGATATAGTAAGTAATTAAATTCAGAAATGAGAAGGATATGCCTATCAGCCCTAAAAGCCAAATTCATCTCTTTCTGTTTGAAACAACAGTAGGGACCAGGCCAGAACTGGTCAGAAAGGATTATACTACTTCATTATGCTTGAAGCCAGCAGCCATCCTTGTCTAGCCTCTTTACGGCTGTATTTTCTGCTGCTGTCTAACCATCCTGGAAGGTAGATTTACATTTGATATAAGGGAGAAATTTGTTACGAGGAGTGTGGGAAGACATTGGAACAGGATACCCAGAGAAGTTGTGGATGCCCCATCCCTGGAAACATTCAATGCCAGATTGGATGAGGCTCTGAGCAACCAGATCAAGTGAAAGATACCCGTGCCCATGCAAGGGAGGCTGGACTAGATGATCTTTAAAGGTGCCTTCTGATCCAAACCATTCTATGACCCCTTTTGAACCAGAATGTGAAGAGCTTGGCTGATAAATTGATAGCAAACAGATCAAACAGGGACGGGAAGAAATGTTACATACTTCAGTACTAGCAGGGGGAGAAGGCAAGGAGATAAAGGACAGGAGAATCAGGATCCTGTCTACCAGTTGGATTTTAGAGTTCAATCCCTATCAGTCCACACAACAGAGAAAATTAATTTTAGTGGTCCATAATCTGGTTGGGACAGATGGCATTTGTGCAGATAGAGGGAAAGGAGAAGGCATAAAATAAGTTAATAACTACCGTTCTTAATTCACAGCACAGTGCACTAATGGTTCCTAGGAATTTACAAGGACAATATAAAATAACTTCAAAAAAAGGAAAAATAACATACTTCATTTACTATGTTCAGAGTATCATCAATCAGATTTCATATAACTATCAGAGGAGGATAATTACTATCTATCTTTAACATTGCCAGTCATCTGAAATGCTTAATTTCTTATGAACTTCTCCTTTCTCTATTTCTTTGTACTGTTATCCTACTTATTATGTCAGGACTATCAATTAAAATTTGATTACAAGAAAAACTGTATAAAATATTATTGCAATTGATTATGAAACGGACCACAAAGTGATCTTGAAATAACAAAAAAAAACATTTTAATGCTGATATTATGTCCATCTACTCCAACAGTGATGAGTTAAACCAGAGGCTTATTCAAAAGGAAAGATCAGCATTGCTTTGTCTCATCAAACCTGCAGTAGCACAGAGCATAAGCTCAACACAAATGAGTCAGACCCACGCAAGCAAACACTGAGACAATCTGAGAGACTGCTGTGTCCTGAAAATATGTCTTAATTTTGCTGAACACAGAGAGGAAGACTTCATTTCTAAGCAGAGAGAAATGAAGTCACTTCAGTCAAACATCTGCAGCAACATTGCCCTTCTACAAAGGCCTGAATGCTGGACAACATTCTACTGTAGTATGAAAACTTTCAACGTAATTCACAGAGAAACTGTTAGGAAATGCCTGCTCATCTGAAGGGCTGATTTGGAGCACTATGACCACTCACTCCACTCTTGTTCTCCATGTTTTTTCAAGCAAATCAGATTTCACAAGCCTGGGAATCTTTCATTAAAGAAGTAACAACTGGTACCAAATTTTCCCAATGGAAAAATAACAAAATAGTAAAGGATTGACATGTTCAAGAGAAAGCTAAAACTTGAGTATTGCTTTACTTGTACAAGTTGATCCTCTTATGTAAAATTTTATTTATTTCTCCCACTGACATACTCCACCCTGATGTCCTTTATAATTTAGAAACAAAAAAAAAAGAGGGCTATTTAAAGTACAATAAATTAAGATTTCCAAAGAATGTATCTAATAAAAATAGGCCTTTATTTTCACGTTTCTCAGCTTCACTGAGTAGATCTTTGTTGTGGAGTTAATTGACTCTTTCTGAGCACAGCTTTGATTTTTTTTTATCTGTTTGATGTTGTTTCATCTTCAATTTGTTCAATGACCCACTGACAAATAGGTAAGGAAGGAAAACTAGAGCAAGAGCTCTGTAGTTTTCATGCTGCAGAAAAGCAGGCATGTTACCTCTTCAGCCACACAGAGGACAATGTGCAGAAAGCATTTTCATATCATCCCCAGGAACATAAGGGTTTCAAAGCAGAAAGGTTTCATGGAATGGTCAACATAGAGGGGAAAAACCATTATAGTCATAATAATACAGGAACTGAGATTCTAGAGCCATTTGCTTAATTTGGAAAGAAAGAGTGACATCTCAGGGAAAAAAAAAAAAAAAGCAAAACCAAAACAAACATCCAAAATGAAGACAAAATAAAACTATTTTTTAAAAAAAAATAATTTTTAAAATTTAGATTTTTCTAAATTGTTTTCAGAAATCCTCCTAAATAATTTTAAAACCAAACGGCTTTTTTTTTTTTTTTTTTTTTTCCAAAAGATTCAAGTGTCTCGTTTTGAAAACATAAATAAATTACAATTCATAGAGTCATAGAATGGTTTGGGGTGGAAAGGCCCTTAAAGGTCATCTAGTTCCCACCCCCCTGCATGGGCAGGGACACCTCCCACTAGACCAGGTTGCTCAAAGCCCCATCAAACTTGGCCTTAAACACTTCTAGGGATGGGGCTTCCACAACTCCCCTGGGCAACCTGTTACAGTGTCTTATCACCCTCAGGCTAAAGAATTTCCTCGTAATATCTAACCTAAATCTCCCCTCTTCAAGTTTTAATCCATTACCTCTTGTCCTATACCTTTCTTCATTTTCTCTGTTTAAAGTCAAATGTTAAGTGAACACATTCCATTTATTATTTTTGTTTGCTTGTTTCCTTGTTTCTATAACCTTCCTAACAATCACTGCTATATTTGTATCCTAGAACTAATTTACTTTACATAACCTGGCTTTTGTTAATGATGAAGTCAGGATGCTCAACTGAACACTGCTTCATATTATTCATTCTAAAGATGGGGCTTGAAAATGGGCTATGGGAACACTCCCACAGCATCTTAGAAGTACTACCAAAAATCACAAGAGGACCTGGCTCCATTCCACTGTGAAGGTTTCCTCAGGAGCTGATAATATGGGGGTCTGAGGAAAAATCTCCCTGGAGCTCTTGTTTCTTTGGAAAACTGCCCAGCTGCACATCTGGCAGAACATGTCCCTGTATCTCTCTGTGTACTTCTCTGCTCTGGTAACAGATTACTTAAAGCAAAAAGTATTTTTCCAAGCTCCATTCAACATAACAGAGTATTTAATTTTTCAATGTTCGAAACTTTTCCTTTTTAGTCATGAAGTCACCAGTATCAAACAGTGTTCTCTGATTTAATACTTAGAATTGTGTCAAGAAAGTATTAGTACATTAGCAAAACCTGGGTCCCCTTTGTGTTACAATATGTAAAGTGTTATTTGGTGGGACAGCTCTGACTTACAGCATGGACTAGAGCATCATTCTGACAGGCACTGTACAAGCACTTGTCATCTTCTGGAAGAAACAGATGTTTGATTGCACAATTAAGGTGTACTGAATGAGTCACTCTATACCAAAAGTACTGCGTGCCTTTCATTTCTGCACTCCATGTGACCAAATGGAAGCCCAACACTATGCAGCAGGAAACTAGAAAGAAAAAAGAAAAATCATAATGACTTTCTAAGAGGGCAGGAAATGATGTTCATACACAGGTTTTAGAGTGAACCACCATCAGCTACTCTTCTGAAACACAGTACTTCCTGGTTAAAACCCCAAAAAGTAGAATCACTGAGTTGCTTCAAAGAATCTGCTGCTTAATAGTGTCACAAAGAAAAATCAGAAAGATTACTGAATTCATGGATAGAATTCATAATGTAGCACCTGTCTTCCACAGCCTGTAATTTGATCAGATGAAGGTAATAATATTTTCAAATGAAAAGTGGGCCAGCAAAAGGTGGCTGATGTAAGATATAATTTCTGTGAAACATTTGGTCGTTGCATCAGTGTAATTGCTTTTCAGATTTACCTTTGGCAGCTTTTTTCAGGGGTTGAATATAGGAGTTATATAATCTAGGACACTGGGTTTTTTTAAATATATTTTTAGCTGAACTGGACAGTCTTTGTTAATATATTCCACTAAGAAATAACAGCAAACTTTTATATTTTTTTTAAGTATATTGTACCTTAAAATGCTATATTTTAAAGAGAACTGTAGTATACAGGTCTATACATGGTGGTTTGCCAGTAGCTTGTAAACATTTCCATATTAGCTTTATCTGCCTTCTTTGTTAATAGAAAAAATGGTCTGCATCACAAACGTTCTCTTCATGAAAGCTTCACTGTCTGGTAATACCTTCCTGCTATTCCAATCAGTTGGAATATAGATATATATATATCCATACATAAAATATAACGAGATATATATATTAATATATCTGATAATTTTAGTTAAATAGGACAATTAGAGGGGAGACACTCAGAAAGCTCAAGACAGCTTTCTAAGATAATAAAAACAAAGTGCGTAGAACTTTGATGTCAGTCACAAAATTATGTCTGTGTTCATCTGCACAAGATACAGCCAGAGAAAATAACTTTGTGATCACTGTTAGTCCTCAAAAGGAAGAGAACTGATAGAAGTAAAGTGCTAACATCTTTCACTTGCAATATTTCTTGTTGTAAAGATCCAACTACTGTCATTCAATTAAATGCCTTCGCATGGTTAAATATTAAAAGTTTTAATTACACAAAAATAACTTAAGACAACTTCAAGTATTTCTGCTGTAAGGACTGTTTTTTAATCACAAATAATTTTATCTGGGAAACCAGAAAGATTAATTTTAAAGACCCGCTGGAGATAAATAGGTGGGATCAGTGTTACAACTGAGAAATACCTAATTAAACTGCACTTCATTCTCATCTCTGATATACTAAAATAGCTCCAATGCAACTTTGCCAGAATTCAGTGTAACTACTGGTGCAGTACACCAGTATGAGAGAAAGTAAGATGTATAAAAGGGTTTTGATAATAAAATTTATGCAAGTATTTAATTATACAAAAATCTCCCATATACTCCCCAACACAAGCACCACAGACTTACTAGACATTACCCCCAGGACACTGTGTCCTCACATAACCCTTCTGCAATTCCAAATTCACAGAAGGCTTTTTGCTTAGAGAAATGATGCTTTAAATTTATTTTCTTCCTCTTACACACAGCAGATCCCAAATACAGAACACATTGTTTCCTACATGCCTGACTGACTCTAAACACATTTGAACTTAACATTATCAAGTAACCTCACCTTTGATCTGTAGATCTGACAGGGCAGAATGATGAAACAGTGGAACAGACTCAGTGGAAAAATTAGAGAGATACCTGTGTTTTGCATGACACCTACTCCCCCATAAGCATTTGCACATGTAAAATAGAGAAAGAATATACTACCAATATTCATTCAACCCCAGGTATTTAAAAATTACTTAAAATAAACATATTGCAAATATCATACTATGATTCAAACTCATCATTGGATAAGAAATTAGGTATCTCATGCCTTTTTTACAGATTCTGATTTTATTACCCTTTTGCCAAATTAAAATTAACCTTACAGGACTTAAGTAATTTGTCCTTGCATGAAGGAACATTCTCTGTCCTAGATGGAATGACATGTAAAGCCTCAGAACTTAAAAAACGTATGTAACTCCCTGCAAGATTCTGCCATCTACTCAAGAGGAAGCTCGATGCAACTTCACTGTATCTGTTACAAACAACACACCAAACCAAACCCAGACAACACTACTGTCCATATGCTGGTGTACATGAAAGACTATTTCCTCACTAATTTAATAAATTCTCTTTCAAATATAGTTTTCTATTTTAAAAAAATATATGCAACTATTTCCAGGCTAATATACATAAATATTTTAAAATAATTTAAAAAAACACACCACCATGCAATTATATGCATATAATACTTTATAGGTCAGAATTAAAACTTCTAATAATGATAAATTTGTATCTGAAATTTTGTGTCATTAACATCAATATAATGAATGGACACTTCTACTATACTATCGCTCAATAATAAGAATTGTAGCTGAATAATCTTTCTGAGAGCTGCCTGAGGAGAAAGCAGATGTCAGTCCTATCTTCAAGAAAGGCAAGAAGGAGGACCCAGGGAACTGCAGGCCTGTCAGCTTCACCTTGGTCCCTGGGAAGGTGGTGGAGCAGCTAATCCCAGAAAACATTTACAGGCACATTAAGGAGAAGAAAATCATCAGGAGTAGCCAGCACGGCTTCAACAAGGGAAATTCATGCTTGACCAACTTGATAAAATCCTATGATGAAATGACTGGCCTGGTAGATGAGATGAGACCAGTTTACATTTGTTTCTTTAGACTTCAGTAATGTTTTTGACGCTGTCTCCCAAGATCCTAATAGAAAAGTTGATAAAGTATGGGCTGCATGAGCAGACAGTGAAGTGAATTAAAAACTAGCTGAACAGCTGGGCCCAAAGAGTGGCATGAAGTCTAGCTGGAACAGTTTACCCTTGGGGTCAGTACTGGGTCCAGTCTTGTTCAACATCTTCATTAATGATTTGGATGACATGCACCCTCAACAAGTTTGCTGAGGACACCAAACCGTGAGAAGTGGCTGAGCGACAGGTATGAGGTTCTGATTGAGAAGGAACAGCCAAATGAGGATGGGGACAATAAGCAAGCTACACCAGAGTTGTCTACACAGTCAGAAAGGCCTACTGCCTGTATCACCACCACACACAAGAGGACAAAAAAAAGGGTTTGACTTGTAGGTGACTCTATTCTGAAGGGAACAGAGGGTCCAATATGCCACGTAGACTCTCCTCACAGGGAGGTCTG
Organism: Chaetura pelagica; assembly: GCF_000747805.2. Lineage (NCBI taxonomy): Eukaryota > Metazoa > Chordata > Aves > Apodiformes > Apodidae > Chaetura > Chaetura pelagica. Next base: position 10,288,870 of record NW_009954185.1, on the reverse strand, counting down.
CTATAATGCTGGAGCCCAGGTTAAGGAAATCACTAGAAAGCTTCCTAGCTTAGTGAGGTCCATAAGTTACTACCCACTACTGATTTTCCATGTGGATGAAGAGGCAGTGGAAGCAGGGAGAGGTATCATCCTGCGAAGAGGATAGGGACCATGCTCAGTTTTCTAGGCCAAAGTTCAGCTGGAGCTGAACTTGGCAAGGGATGTAAAAAAAAACAAGAAGGGCTTCTACAGGTATATAAACCAGAAAAGGAAAGTTAAAGAAAGTGTAATCCCCTGATGAGCAACAGTGGTGAACTAGTAACAACAGACTAGGAGAAGGCTGAGATTTTCAACAACTTTTCTGCCTTGGTCTTCACTGGCAATTTCTCTGCTCAAGCTAATGGCCCACAAGACAGAGACCAAAGAAAGTCCCTCCCACTCTAAGTGAAGACAAGGTTTGTGATCATCTGAGGAACCTGAAAATACCCAAGTCCATGGGACCTGATGGGATGCATCCCAGAGTCCTGAAGGAACTGGCTGATGCAATTGCCAAGCCACCCTCCAAGGCAGCTGAAAAGTTGAAAAGACTGTCAGATACAGTCCCTAGTGACTGAAAGAAAGGAAACATTACACTAATTTTTTAAAGGGTAGAAAGAAGGACTCCGGGAACTACCGACCTGTCAGCCTCACCTCTGTGCTTGGGAAGATCAGAGTCAGGAATTGGACTTGATGATCCTGATGGGTTCCTTCCAACTAGGCATAGCCTATGATTCTATGAACATGAGACAGATTCTCCTAGAAGACCCTCATATACTGAAACACAGGTGGTTCCATCTGGACATAAGGGAAAAGTTTTTCACTGTGAGGCTGGCCAAGCACTGGCACAGGTTGTTGGGGGAGGTTGTGGGTTATCATCTTGGCAAGGAGATAGAACAAGGGAGGCTGTTGAATATCTGGAGCTCTCTGGACATGGTCCTGGGCAGCCTGCTCTATGTGATCCTGTTTGAGCAAGACATGATGACCTCCAGCAGTCCCTTACAGCCTCAACTATTCTATGATTGTGTAAATCAGAACCTAATCAATAGAGAAAAAAAATATGAAGCAAGAGGTTTAATTTATCTATGCACAGAAAACATAAGGAATTTATATATATATTATTTTTTTAAAAAAGAAAACCAAAAAGCGGGTTAGTTTTTTGTCGTTTTTTGTTGTTGTTTTTAGGGAAAAAAAAAAAAGAGGTGAGAGAGGAGATGAGGAGCTACAACACTTCAGTGGTGAAATTGCCAATCATGTAGAAAAGACAAAGAATATGCAGTGTTAGGGAAACAAACAAGACCATTTAGTCAGATCCCAGAGTGACAACAAACCAATTTACATTCTAATAAACACAGGGGAAGATGTTAAACAGAAGCTAACAATGCTAGACAGTTTCAAACCAGCGGGGTAACCTGTATCTGAGAAGGTCTATGAGCATTGTTACTTCTGATTTCCAGTAAAGCTTGGAACATGAAAAAGACCGAAAGAAAGTACAGTGTGCAGAGACTGAAGGTGACCCCCGTAATTACAAGCTGCTCCAACGAACATTGCTGCTAGACAAAATAATAGAACCTGATTAATAAAAATTTGAAGGAAGAAAATGTAACTAGTACAAATCAACACAGGTTTATGAAAAACATGTCTTGTCAGAGTATCCTGATGTTTTGCAGGTATATTTTCTTTTCTGAAATGACTAATTTGGATCACATCAAGTTTGCATAGATATGCATTTATATCTGTTTCTGCATACACTGTAATAATATGTATTTAAAATTCTGAAGGCATTTGACTGGCAGTGTACACTATTATAACCAAGATACAGAATTACTATAAATGTGACATACCAAATATCTTAAGATATAACTGTAACAAAAGAAATGAGTGCTTTTTAGTGAGAACCAGTGGAACTGTGATTTTCAGCCCTTTGTTACTTAACATCTTTATTACTTGAACTGAAAAAAAAAAAAACAAAGCATACTCTCTGGAGCTGAAGATTACTTGAAATTGAAGTTTACATGTCACAAGCTTGGAACTTTTGGGTCAGCTATTAAAAGGAAACATTAGGCATTTTAGTGTGACCATGTTTAAAGACATAAACCCAGGACAAAGAACATAGTTGCAGACTGAGACATTCAATACTGGAAGGAAACGTGTCAAAAGCTTGACAGGTACATTAGTCAGAAAAGGAAGAAAAAAGAAACTCTAGCCCCCTGATAAATGAGGCATCTGGTGACAATTGGCATGGAGAAGTCTGAAGTACTCAACAACTTGTTTCCTCAAGTCTTCTCTGGCAACTGCATTTCCCACATCTCCCAAGCCCCTGAATTGCAAGGCAGGGACGGAGAGGCTTGAAGTCCCACCATTGTAAGAGAGTATCAAGATCACCTGAGGAACCTGAACATGCACAAGTCCTCAACTCTGTGACTGATGAAACAGATTCCCCTAGAAGCTGTGTCAAAGCATACGAATAACAGGACCATGATCAGAGACATCCAACACGGCTTCACCAAGGACAAATAGTGCCTGACTAATCTCGTGGCCTTCTATGATGATGACTGTATTGGTGGATAAGGGAAGAGCTACTGATGTAATCTACCTGAACTTCTGCAAGGCAATTGACATGGTCCCACACGACACTCATCTCTAAATTGGGAGGTATATGTTTGATGAATGGATATGAATTGTCTGGATAGCTGTGCCCAGAGAGTTGCTGTCAACAGCTCAGTTTCCAAATGGAGATCAGTAAAGAGTGGTGTTCTTCAAGGGTTTGTATTGGGACCGGGACTGTTAAATATCTTTAGCTATTCAGACATAGACAGTGAGGCTGAGCACACCCGTAGCAAGTTTGTGGATTACACCAAACTGAGTGGTGCAGTTGATAAGCCTGAGGGAATGGATGCTATGCAGAGGGACCTGGGACAGGATCGAGGAGTGGTCCCAGGTGAACCTCAACACAGTTCAACAAGGACTAATGTCCTACCACCTGGGCCAGGGCAATCTCCAATAGCAATACACAGTGAGTGATGAATGGATTGAGAGCAGCCCTGCAGAGGACTTGGGGATATTGTGAGATGAAAAATTAGGTATGAGCTGGCAATGCGTTTAGAGCCCAGAAAGCCAATCACATTTTGGACTGCATAAAAAGAAGTGTGTCCAGAAAGTCCAAGGAGGTGATTCTCTCCATCTGCTATGCCATCCTGAGACCCCACGTGGTTACTGCATCCTGCTCTGGGGTTCCCCAGCACAAGAAAGACATAGACTTGTTAGAGCAGATCCAGAGGAGGACTATGAAAATGGTTAGAGAGCTTTCTCCTTTCACAAAGAAAGACCAAGAGAGTTGAGGTTGTTTATCCCAGAGAGGCTCTAGGGAGACCTTACTGCAGTCTTTCCATATTTAAAGGAGGCTTACAAGAAAGATGGAGAAAAACTTTTTCTTTTTAATTTCTTTTTTTTTTTTTCAGGGCAGGTAGTAATAGGACAGGGGTAATGGTTTTAAACTGAAATAGGGTAGATTTAGATGAGGTATATGGAAGACTTTTTGGAATAGGTTGACCAGAGAAGCTGTGGATGCCCCACTGCTGCAAGTGTTCAAGGTCAAGCTGGACAGGGTTTTGAGCAACCTGATCAAGTAGATGTTCCTGCCCATGGCAAAACTAGATGATCCTTCCAGCCCAAATCATTCCATAGTTCACTGATTCTATGATTTTATGATGTGTAAAGCAGATGAAGGTAGTAACACAACTTACCACATCACTATAGCTGGGTTCAATGACCCTTTTTGGCCTTATAAACTATCAATATGTAGACTTGGGACCACAATTCACTCACAGCATTCATTTGATGCATTTTTTTTCCATATTTATATATAATGTATGCACTTTACTGACCTAAATTTTGAAAGTGCATTTTATGCTTATTTAAAAACAGTTAATAAAATCATTCCTTATAATGATTTTGTAATAACTGCTTTTGAAAAAAAAATAATCCTAACTTCATTCATAAGATCTGATTACCTGATATGACATGCCAGGATTATGGCACAGTAATCAAGCAGTGAAGGAATTTCAGTTGAGTTATTACCTGTGTACCTAGCTTTCACATACAGATGAATTAATCAGGAATCAATGAAGACAATCTCCCTTAGTTTCAGGCTCAGCAAATTACACTCGATATGGTGACAAATCAATGAAAATCCAAGAGAAGTCAGTGGACTCAGTTGATTGCTACAGGAAAGGGTGGGGAGAGGGCAGGGAGTAAATGATTAATAAAATGAGAAAGGAGGTATGTGAGAAATGGCAAATAAAATAAGAGCAGAAGCAAATGGGTGTATGGTCCAGTGGTGTGTGTGTTTTTTGAAGAAGGAGGAATTGTAAAGGATACCATCTCTTATCTATAGGGAATTCGGCTATCATTTCTAACAGCTTGGCCATACCAGGGAAGAAGCAGATAGGGCATTCATCACATAACTGACAGCAAGCCCAGTAATACAATTTTTTTCAATGGAAAACCGAAGGAAAGCACATCAGAGAGTAGAGCATGTAGCCAGCAGAGCCTGCCCTGTGCAGGATATGCTTCTGATTCCATTTCTCACAAAAGCTCACTCTTTTCCTAATGCAATGCTAATGCTGTGCACAGGGTGAGATACTCCCTCTGACTCCACTTCTCAGCAGAAAGAAAACATGTTACTTTCATTGCATGGAAGACAACCTCTCTTCAGCCCTCCCCGTCTTTTTTTTTCATGGTCAAGAACACTGGTGGGAGACCATTATTTTTAATTTTCTATATGTTTTCCTTATTTTTTTTTTATTTTTCCTCATCTTTTTAAAGATATTTGAATTTTCATCTGTACTCAGGGCAAGGAAAAGAACATGTACAAGCCCCTTTCTAGGTCTCATTGACGATTTGGGTAGAGTTTAGAGATCTTGGTAAGGCATCTGTGTTTGAAAACTGGGTCAACAGGGTGTAAATTAAATATTTCTGTTCTCTTGTTTGTTGGTTTGGTTTTAATATGTAGCACTTTTCTCCAGTCCTAGCCATTCTACTATTCCCATAAATGTAATTGGGAATAAAATCGCATCCTAATTTAACTGCATTTCAAACTGCATTTCAAGAACTTTACACCAGTGACATTTTAACCTAGTATGTAAGACATGAAAACCTAAAATATATTGCAATTTCCTTGCTTGCCACATTGCATCCCATTGCATTAGGCCCATATATTTTTAAGCATCCATTCATTAATGGCACTAATTCTTCCTTTTCTTCACTGGCAAAGTTTCCCTCAGACCTTCTGCTGCTCCTTATGGAAATGGACCTGTGTGGTCTCTTCAGTTCAACTGCTGATTCTTTGTTTGTATTCCTTCCATTTAAATTTCAAGTTTTCATTAGATTAATCATAAATATTGGTGTAAGTATACAATGTGGCTGAGCAATCAATCGGAGACAGCCAAGGCTTTATCACCATTTAGGTGATAAAAAAATTGACAGAAGCAAAAAATCCTTGTAGGCATATAATTCCTAAACTGTAGAAACAGAGAAAGAAGAGAGAAATGCAGAGATGCATGGCTGATTTCCCTGAGCAAAGGTTACAAAACATTAAATTATATAGCAGTCTTACAAAATCAAACAGAATGTTTATGTTATATTTAGACAGATATCTAAACAGGCCATTACATTTCTACAAGAAAATGTTACTTTCCCTTCAAAATGAGACTTCAGATATGCTAAAGAAGCAAATAAATGCCCATTCTAAAGTACCACATTAATTTGTGGGATGGAAAATCCTTTGGCTAGAAGGGTTCAAGTGCCCCCTGGCTACTAGAAAGTATTTTTTAGCTACTTATTTTATCTGAGCATTTGAAGTTATACCCTAACCTAAACTTCTACTGACACAAATGAAAACTGAGTTTCCAAAGTTCCTAGCTATGTTGAGTGGGTCTTGCTAATTGATTTACTTAAAACGTACTTTTTTAGTATGTACATACCTGAAAATAGAGTATTTGATAAATACCTTAAATTTTGATAAATATTACCATCAAATTATGAACTGTAAGTGTAAATAAATCTTTCAGTCCCTCAGTGGTCTTAGTGTGACCACTTCAGTTTAATGTTAGAAAGAACCACCTCTACAGGAGATTGTAAAACCAAAAAATCTCTAGACCTTTTTGAGCAGTGGAAAAAGGTCAAATGTGAATGTCAGTATCCTTTCCTGCTCTGAATTATCAGTTTTTCAAGCTTAAGGAACAAATAGGAAGTGCCCAGCTGCTACAGCAGTACATACATTCTAAGACAATTTCTCAGGCAGGAAAGATCTCAACTTTCTAAAGTTGCTTGTAAAATTGCAGTACTATCAAAACCTAGATGGGCCTGACTTCTTTGTAAAAGTCAAACATCAGTCTTTGTAATGCTTTTATTATATCTATGGTATCTTCAAATCCGGAACTGCAAATGGCTCAAAAGAATTGATCACTGATTACCGCAATTTCCTACGCCACCAAATTTAAAGATTTAACACATCCTGCAATTAACTGGTGGTCTCAGATTAGCTACCTATGCAATGCCAATGCACTAGCTGAATAAATGAAGTGTAATACAGATAGATCAATGTTAGTTCAAAGGCTGAAGTCTGAAGAACCTTTTAATAATTTCTAGTAATTCATACCAATGGACTGAATCATGAGCTACTCACTGTAAAAAAAAATATTAACCATACAATTCTTAAAATCAGTGGCACAACTTCTGTTTCCTTCAGTGGGAGAAAACTCAAGCTACCAGACTGCACTCTCTGTCCCACACCCCTTTATGATCTTTTGAAAAAAGATCCCATGTTCATTTGGATTTTGGAAATCATGCTTTGTTCAAATTAGTTCTTTCTAAACACAGATCTAATTTGTATTAGAATTTATTATTTAAAATTAAAAGACTAACAAAATGAAAAGGTCACTCACAGTTTCATCTGATGAAGTCAACTGATACTGCTTTTCTACCATTTTCTATCCGAAGTGACTGAAACACATTTGGAAGTCCAGGTACTTTTGTAAGACTGAGCATAACTGATAGTTAGGAAATACAGACATGGGAGGTAGCCCTCCTCAAGATCTAACTAGTTATCTTACATTTGACCTATGACTCAAACTGCTCAGTGGCTAATCAGCTTCTGTATATGTAGAAAATGTAGAAAATGTAAAACATCCCCATAGTTTGTGCACAGCTTTGTCCCAAGTATTAACATTATTACGAAGTCTTAAATATTGCTATAATTACTGAACATTGAACATGAGATCTGATGTTTTGTAAGACTTTAAAGATTTAAGTTGAAATCCCTAAAGAACTCCTACAGGAAAACCTGTCTGTCAGAGATCCACAGTGATGTGAGTTCTCCAAGTAGGTCTACAGTTTCTAATGTCTAATTAATAGATCATATATAATTTCCTGTCAAAACGACATCAACTTAAAATGTCTTTAAAATGTTTTTAAAGTACCTGAGTAAAAAAAAAATTAGAGATAATCAGAATGTAATTTTCATCTACTTGCAAAAAAACAGCAAATATTCAGAGACAAGTTTTCAATCCATAGTCTTCAACTTCACTTCTGAACTTTTTTGTAGATTGGACCACTCTGAAGCACTTTTTGTGTTCTATTCCATACTACTGCACCACAGTTCTGAAAAATACATGAACTAAAACCACAAAGCGCAAAGAATACAAGCAAATCCCAGTTTTAAAAACTGTAATTCAGTAACGTTTTCAATGGATTCGATGCCCACTGACCACATCAAACTTTGAATCAGACTTTCTGTATACATATGAATGTCTGCAGTCAGGCTGTGTACAATGCTGGATACACAGAAATTAAGGACTCTGAAACTTTGGCCTTTCGGCACTGATGCAGGCTCCAGCTGCTGTCACCAATTTGGAAATGACAGCAGACTATTTATTACTGTTTCCTTCACATGCAAGGTAACATACTGTTCTAAGAAAAGCATATTCATTTAAAAAGTCACTTTGAATAACTCATTTCAATATTCAACGCTAAATAATAACCAATTAAGAAACTGTTGTTTGCCTGTTGGACGTTAATTTTATTATATAGTGATGTATAGCACCTTAAATAACAGTACTACTATATCAAGATGGATGTGAATTTTGGTCTAGTTTACTGCTAAAGTATTCCAAAATAAATAAATAAAAACCACAACAAAGCATATGTTTAATGTTATGAGATCTCTGATCTTAAAGGAAACTCAAGCTCTGAGTTTAAAAGTTTAGCATATTCGTAAGATCTTTGACAGCCAGGGGTAATAAAAATTATTAAATATTCAAACTACGTGAAATTTGTTTTGTATACTTCAAACCAAATTTTCGGAGACCTCTGATTTTACATTCACACAACAGGACCTGAACTAAAAAATGTTAATCAGATATATCAGAAACCCAACGGGGATCGATCAGATTTCACAAAAATGTCTGGAAAAATATCTAGAAGAGAACATGAATGTTAGTGTATTAGAATATATGACATCCCCACATACCCAACACCCAAACACCATGAGCTGGAAGGAGGTATTATCTAGTTCTATATAGAACTCTTGAAAAGAAGTCTCTTGTGCAATGTCTTGTCCTTTCAAAAGAGGTATTACACTATTTTAATACTTTTTTGGTTACCCAAGCTATTAAGGAAAGTCCAGACGCCATGCAGTCAAAGCTAAAGGATGCGTATTTTTGCTTATACATGAATCCTAGTTGTTTGCTAGACCTGCCTCTCATTTGATTTCTGCATCAGTTATTGTAAAATGGGGTTAAACTTCAACTTCAGCAGTGGTATGGGACCTAGTGCAAAAGCAAGAAAAATATAAGTAGCTTTAGTCGTTCTGTACTCATCAGGCTTGCATTGTGCATAAACACATGTAACAAAAAATGGAAATTATCTGTGAAAGACAATTACTTTTTAAGTGTGTTGCTTTCATAGAGAGGCAGATGATCGTACGATGAATATTTTTAACATTCTCATGAAGATTACAAGATCACTGCTTTGTGTAGTTTTTAGTAAGAACACAAGTGAAAGTTAGTCTACGCATGGTCATATTCTTATCACTCTATCTTTATGCCATGTAAAACACTATAAAGCACTAAGTTGGTCTTTTCTGTGTTACTTTTTATCTTGTGATGACCTCTCCTGGTTGAGTTGTTCATTAGCCTTGATTCCAGAAGTTGAGTGTTTTGATCCCTCTATGCTTTTTTCAAAAAATTTGCAGGAATATAAATAATTTATTCTCAAGGTATGAAAAACATTACTCTGAATAAAATTCACAGTAAGATCTGAGTATTAGTGTGTGATACTTTATCACAGTGTATGTTTATTGTACTACAAGATGGGTTTTCAACACCCACTTCATCCTGAAATAAAACTGAATGAGACTCAAAGCTTTCCACATGATCACTACTGAATCAGTATTACTGAGACATCATTTGAGTGACAGAGATAGATTTACTGATTTTGCAAAGTAAACAAATATTTGAGATGTAATATATTCACTAAGTGATGTCCAATTCTATTCATTCCAAAACCTGTACCTTTTCCTATGTCAGCACAAGCAGATTGAAGGAAATACTGAATAGAAGCTCATAAATAGGGATTCATAGTTCACTATATACTATGAATCTCACATGTTTCCTAAAAAATACTGTAAAGAATAAATTTGCTGTTGTAAATTACTTCAAAGTCAAAACCTAAAGTAGCAATGGAGGAGAAAATAAAAATATAGTTGGAAATCAGTTTACATCAAAGTTTCATTTCACACAATTTTTATGTATCTCAGAATTATTCCCAAAATTATGTTCAAAATCAACTGATGAGGGAAAAAAAAAAAAAAAAAGAGAAAAAAAAATAGATAAAAAACTTCAGTGCATTCTCTTGCCAAGGGAGAATGAAATTCCCTACTGCCATTCACCATCGGTTGCATACAAAGTGACAAACAATCCCAGAAAATACAGCAGTGACCAGCCTGTATACCAAAGTGTGCAACTAAAGAACCAGTTCAGTGCTGCACCATAACACTGACACAGCACTTGAGTTCCTACTGTGGTAGCACTTCCCAAGCACCCGTTCGTCTTTACAAGAATTTTAAGCAAGTACTGCAATGTGAACACTCCTCTTGCAATCTTAAAGCTGACTATTTCTGTTTCCAGTAAAGAAATCTTGCTTCATTTCACTTTCAGAAGTGAGTCAGAAATGAAATGCTATACACTACATAAGGACTGTAGAGTATAGGCTCTTAGAAGGTGAATTAATATAAAGAAATCTTTGAACAGCTGAAAAATATACATTGTCAAGATGGGAATGTATATGAGTAAATGGTAATTAAGGTTATATATATGCTTTATTCATGGATTTTCTGGTTATAGTGATGTTAATACAACCATCAACTTCTCAACTAACTTTTTTCAAAAGTTAAAGATTTGTTTGTTGTGTAATCAGATAACCCAGTGAAGGTAATTTTCAGCCATTAGTTACTGAGTGACTAAAAAACAGCTCAGAAATCCTGTAACAGAAAAGCAGCAAAGGGAATTTTGTTTTCCAAGAGCACACTTCCTACAACCTAAATGATAAATCCTTTCCCCCCTCTGTATATTCCTGTTACACAGAGCCTGAAAGATGACCATGAAGAAATAAAAATAATCAGAAGAAAAATTAGACAGTCAAAACTAAGTAGCAAACCTCAGGATCAATATTTCTCCTAAATCAAAGGTAGAAAAATAACTGAAGATCCCATAGCCTCTGAGACTTAGATACAATGCAGACACTGCTGAACAGTTTCTGTTGACATACAAATAAAAGTCCAAGTGCAAGCAAATACTGAAATAATGACATTATCTTATTTTTCAATAAGTTTCACATGATAACAGATAGAAAACCACTGAGCAATGCTACAGTGCCCTAGTCATTGCATTGTTCATTCCTGCCCCCAAGAAAACAAGTAAATAAATATAATGATCCACATAGATCTCTATGCAGTATACACATTATATTCTAAGACAATCCCCTGCTTGGTCAGTAGAATCAGACCCCATTCACATATACACAATCCCAACACATCTATCCCTAGCATCTCAGGACATTTCTTTCCTCTATAAACAGCAGAGGAAGTCAACAGTAGTGTCTATTTTTGACGATTCTATAAAAGCCCACTGCTTCATTTCAGTACGCGTTTCAAAACTACTTTGCAAATGGTAAATGCTTTACATGGTCTGAAGAGACCATGTAAATACTTAACACTGACATCTACCTGCAAGTGTTTTGCTGGGAACTACAGCTCAATGAGATGTTAAAGATTTGATCTAGCACCCATTGAAATCCGTGAGTACACTGTCATTTTTACAGTGCTGGCAGAACTGGGTCTGCACTTCTCCGGTCTGAAGTTCAGCATTTCAGCAGATGCTTGATAATTTCTCTACTATTTCTGCCTCCTTGAGGGGGCAATTGTTTGTCTCCTCTAAAATACTTTTGCTCATTTTATTATGGGAAGCAAAACTTCACTCTCAAGAAAAGCTGTCCTGGTTCAGTTCCCTATCATCAACTCACCATCTTTCTTTCCTCTTTAAATGACACAAAATTTTCTCTTGCTGCTCCCTCATAAAACACTAGTTATGGGAACTGCTCTCATCTCCTCTCTTCCCTCACACAGCTTTCGAAGTGAAATACTTCCAGCTGCAAACTGCAAACCTTCTGAGGAAGGTGGGAAAAAAAACCAAACCAAAACAAACCAACCAAACAAGCAAAAACCACCCCCAAACTCTGAACGGCTTCTATCTGATTCCTGTCACCCTCTGGCTCCCCTGCAGAATCTAGACTGTATCAGAGCAGGTCTTCCAACTTTCCACACCAGCTAACCACTGAAATCATCTACACTCACGAAGACCTGCTGGGCATCACTGCAAACGGTATCAGACCTCAGCGCACACACACACGTACGAACACACAGAAATTCCAAGCACAAGAATCACCAAGCAGAGCTGTGGAATTCCTCTCCGGCTTATTGCAGAGCTGAAAATTGTGCATGCCTCTTAAAAATGGGTACTTACGAGATGCAGGCAGAGCAGTCCTGGCTCTGCAGCTAATGCTGCTGAAAATCCAGAGGAAGAGAGCTGCTCTGCAGCCAGCTCGGGTAACCACAATCATCCTTCACTTCCTGGCTCCCTGTACTCCAAATGCCAGCCGCAGAAGACCTGCTTTTCTCCACTTTAGCCCCTTCTTTCTCGGAGGAGGTGGCAAGGAGGCAAAGGGGGCAGGGCTTTACCCTGGGGTAGCAGCCAACCCCCCTCTTCGCCTGCTTGTCTCTGGGTTTGCAGCAGCAGGGTAAGTCCCGGTACTTTTCTTTCCCTTTTTCCCCGTGTTTATGTGTGTCTGTGCCTCCCTCTCACAGGAAGGGGGGAGGGGTGACAAACAAAACCAAAAAACAAAACAAAACGAAAAGGCAAAAAAAAAAAAAACCCCCCCCGCCACGAAGTATCAAATAATAAGACCGCAGGAAAGAAAAAAAAAAAAAAAATTTAAAAAAAGCAATCTCCCAAAGACATAGGGGAAGGGAGAGCACGGAGGTGAAGGGAAAGGAGGAGGAAGGCGGAGAAGGCTGGGGTGCGGGTAGCGCTGCTGTGGATGCTACCGCTGCAGCTGAGCCCTTCCTGCCGCACAGAGACGCGCCGGTGGGAGCAGCGGGCAGTGCCAGCCCTCCCCGCGCCCTTCTCTACACACCCCCCGCCCGCACACGCAGCCGGGGAGCCAAACACACGCACAGGAGCCTGGAGAGGGGAGAGGGAAGGAGGGAGAGGCGCTCCCGCAGCAGAGAGGCAGGCTCCCAGCCTCTCTTCGCGCGTATCCATCACCTGCCAGCAGGAGGAAACGCTGCCCCAGCCCAGCAGCCACCTTCTCTCCCCCACCCACCCAACCCACAAAAAAAAAAACAAACCAAGAAAAAAAAGGAAGCAGAAGGGAAAATCCTCTCCCTCGCGCTGCCCTCCCCTTCCCTCCGCTCCGTTCAGCTCCTCCCTCTTCCCTCCAGGACTCTGCTCGTCCTCCCTTTGCCTGCTCCAGAGCCAGGGCCGAAGGGGCGCGGCGGGGATGGGGGTCTGGTCTGGGTCTGGGTCTGGTCTGGGTCTGGGTCTGGCTCTGGGTCTCTATGGGTCTCTGGCTCTGGCTCTGGCTCTGGCTCTGGGTCTGGGACTGGGTCTGGGTCTGGGGC